>NC_037671.1:111458203-111679070 GCF_003255815.1 Theropithecus gelada
AGATGGAGTCTCACTCTGTCACCCAGGCTGGAGTGCAGTGGTGCAATCTTACTCACTGTGACCTCTGCCTCCTGGGTTCAAGCAATTCTCCTGCCTCAGCCTCCCGAGTAGCTGGGACTCCAGGCGCCCACCAACAGGACTGGCTAATTTTTCTATTTTTAGTAGAGACAGGGTTTTGCCACGTTGGCCAGGCTGATCTTGAACTCCTGACCTCAGGTGATCTGCCCACGTCGGCCTCCCAATGTGCTGGGATTACAGGCGTGAGCCACCACACCCGGCCTGACTTAATAATTTTCTAAAAGGCCCACTCCTAATGCCATCACATTGGGGGTTGCCGTTTCAACATACGAATCTCCAGGGGTGGACACAACATTCAGACCAGAATAAACACTGAAATGCTGGATTCAGGCATTCAGCTGCCTGAAGTTCTCATTAGTAGTACTGCTGTCCAAAAAGTCTATAAGAAAGGTGGCTTTATTATCTTTTTTCTGATGATACAAGTAATACTCACAAAGAAAACTTGAGCAAGAGAATAGTATAAAGAAACAACTGAAAGTGCACCTCAAATCTCCTCAACAGGGTGCCCACTAAATGTTTTGTGAAGGATTCTTCAGAGAAGGGACTTGAGAAAGCCTTCCAGAGTCCTGGAAATATACTGTATTTTTATCTTGTTGGCAATCACATGGGCATATACAAAGTAAAATGTATCGAGCTGAACACTTCTGATTGGTGCGCTTTACTGCATGTATTTTATGTATTAATTTAAAAAGACTCCAGATATTTCACTCTCTACGTACAGGAATATAATTAAATGATCCATACCGTTTTGTTAAGTGTTTCCCAAGGAATCCTACATTACGGAACTTTTCCTTAGTAGTACCTTTACTCATACATCTTTGTCTTAGATAGGGATATTTGGTGGCAAGTTTCAGAATCTTACTGCAGCTGTGCTATATGGTCTGAATTTTTGTGTCTCCCCATCCCCCAAAGATTCATGTTGAAGTCCCACACCCCAAGGTGATGATATTAAGAGGTGGGGCCTTTAGAGAGGTAATTGTATCAAGGGGCCAGAGATCTCACAAATGGGAGTTTTTAGGGCCCTTAAAAAAGAGACTCAGGTGGCCAGGCGCGGTGGCTCACACCTATAATCCAAGCACTTTGGGAGGCCGAGGCAGGTAGATCACCTGAGGTTAGGAGTTTGAGACCAGCCTGGTCGGCATGGCGAAACCCCGTCCCTGCTAAAAATACAAAAAAGTAGCCGGACTTGGTGGTGGGCGCCTGTAATTCCAGCTACTCAGGAGGCTGAGGCAGGAGAATTGTTTGAACCTGGGAGGTGGAGGTTGCAGTGAGCCGAGGTCGCGCTGTTGCACTCCAGTCTGGGCAACAGGAATGAAACTCTGTCTCAAAAAACAAACAAAAAAGAAAGTTGAAGGAACCTGTGTGACCCTTCCACCATGTGAGGACTCAGTGAGAAGGCACCGTTTTATTTATTTATTAGAGACAGAGTCTGGCTCAGTCACCCAGGCTGGAGTGCAATGGTGCCAGCTTAGCTCACTGCAACCTCCGCCTCCCCAGTTCAAGTAATTCTCCTGCCTCAGCCTCCCGAATAGCTGAGATTACAGGCGCTCGCCACCACTCCCGGCTAATTTTTTTGTATTTTTAGTAGAGACAGGGTTTCACCATGTTGGCCAGGCAGGTCTCGAACTCCTGACCTCAAGTGATCCGTCCGGCTCAGCCTCCCAAAGTGCTGGGATTACAGGTGTGAGCCACCGCACTGGGCCGAGAAGGCACCATTTATGAGAAAGTCGGCCCTCACCAACACCAAGTCTGCTAGTGCATTGATCTTCGACTCACCAGCCTCCAGAAGTGTAAGAAATAAATTTGTGTTGTCTTTGTATATACACACTCTGTAGTATTTTGTTGTAATGGCCCCAACAAACTAATACGAGCTAGTTTAAGAAAACAGAGGAATTAATCTAACAGGCATTCTCACAGCATGTTAGCCTAATTTTCTTATTTTTCAATTTCTTAATTATCTTTTAACAGATCTTCTGAGCCTTCTCCAATTTATTTTTGAGGAAAGTTAGGATTTCTTGATGATCTCAGGGTAGCTTCATGGTTTCCATCAGGCTGTTTTCTCACTGAAGGGGTCATTTAATGAAGTTTCAATTAACCCATGGAGTTCACTGTGTGCACAGTCTGTACTGCACAATATGGCTATGCCTGCAAAGTGCAAAGCAGGAGGATAAATATCAGAGAAGGTGACTTGTGTCTTACCAACACATCAAAATTGTTTGTCGAATTATGTGGGCAAAAGGCAAAAATATCTTTTGTTACTGTCATTGAATTTCATCCAGTGAATATTGGATTGAAAATCTAATATGTGTGACATTGTGTTGGATTCTGGGGATACAACAATGAACGTGTCGTTTATACTGATCCTCAGTGAGCAGTGTAAAGTGGAATGCAGAGTCTAGTGTAAAGTGGAATGCCCCTGTTGAAATGAGTCCCCAAGTTGGCTATTTCTTGAGTTTCTGCTTGGCCACGGGTGAGGGCTGCACCAGTGTAATCTCATTGACCATAGCGGTAGATGCCAAAAAGAGGTGACATGAGTGGAGGTAGAAAGAGTGCAGGAAGGTAGAGGTCTGGAAACCAAGGGAGACATTTGGAGGTTGGCATAAGGTGACATGGGCCAGTAGCAGATCATGAAACCAAGCACTGATGCCAGAAATCTAAGACTTGGGTCAGAAAAAGAAGTGAATCTGGGGTATAAGGTGATAGGGAATTAAAGTTCTAAAAGAGAGTATGAAGGGTGTAGAGGAGTAGGAATGAAGCCAAGGTAACTGCTGGCATCTGAGATAAGAGTGTCAGCATGGCTGGGCTCTGATGAGGGCCCTCTTCTGGTTTACAGACTGCCAACTGCTCATTAAATGATCTTTTATAAGGGCACTAATCCCATTCATGAGGGTTCCACCCTTATCACCTCATCACTTCCGAAAGACTCCACCTGCTAATGCCATTACATTGGGGGTTAGGATTTCAACATATGATATTGAGGCTGAATACATTAGGCTTAATGGCCAGGGGAATAAAAGAGAGAATGGACATTAAAGAGGAAAAAAGTATGCATAGTAAATGTGGTGGTACTTCTGGAACCAACAAGAACCTGGTTAGGCCTAGCTGCAGTCATAACAGCAGAACAAGATAAACTGTATTTGATTGTTTTACATACCACATCTATTGGGATAAAAAAAAGATAGAAGGTTTAGTTGCTGGGTACTGGATACATAAATAAGGTTAGTCATCCCTTCCAAACAAAATATTGTATCTTCTGGTATTTTCCCAGGCACCCACTCCTGTCCACTTAGGTTATGTCTTGAAGAGAAATGACAAGCAACTTGAGTTTTTTCATGATCAGGATATAATTGCTACTGAAGATGCATTAAATATACAACATAAGGCCGGGCAGGGTGGCTCACACCTATAATTCTAGCACTTTGGGAGGCCGAGGTGGGCAGATGACTTGAGGTCAGAAGTTCAAGACCAGCCTGGCCAAGATGATGAAACCCCATCTCTACAAAAAAATACAAAAATTAACTGGGTACGGTAGAAGGTGCCTATGATCCCAGTTACTTGGGAGGCTGAGGTTTGAGAATCACTTGAACCCGGGAGGTGGAGGTTACAGTGACCCAAGATTGTGCCACTGCACTGCACTCCAACCTGGGCTACAGAGTGAGACTCTGACTCAAAACAAACAAACAAACAAACAAAAACCATAAAATACATCAAAGTATAACTCAGAGTTACTGGCAGTTGGTGGGTGGTCTGGTTTGTTAATTGTTGTAGAATAAGTCTGTTACTGTCGACATGAAAAATGTGAAAACCAAACAAAAACTGTGGTCCAAAATAGGATACGGAATGCTGATCATTAAGAATGAGAAAGAGCGTTTGAAGAAGTAAAACACAGGTTGATTACTCTCTGGTGATCGTTCATGTTTAGTATAATGGTCATGGACTCTCTTCTCCTAACCCCTAAGCTGACATCTAAGCCAAATACCTAGCATGAAAGAGATGCTAATAAGCTGTGTTGAGCTTGATCCCAGTGGAAATTTCATTTCTATTGTTTCTTAGAATAAGTAGATTTATCTTGGCTTCCATTGTTCAAGGAAATGCTTTGATTCCTGCATTCTTTCCAGCCAAAGGCACAGGGAAGAATTCCAGAGTAGGAAGCAAGCTGTGTGTGAGTCTCTGCTGCAGACTTGGACACGTGTTAGGAATTTTCAATTCAGAGCTGATGTGGGGAAGTGGAAGACATCTTACTGTGAAACAAGCAAGTAAAACCCAGAAGCCCGCTTCTCTAGCCGGTTCAGTAAGGGCCGGTGATACTGAAGTTTTAACTCTGTTGCTTTCAGTGTTCCATAGATGAAACACATGCATTTTAATTAAATTTCTCATTCACAATATCTTATCAGAGAGAGACACAGAGAAAGAGATAAAGAATGATTGATAGATAATTGGATAGACAGAAATAGAAAGGTTTCTATTGTATTTCTATTACTGATGAAGTAATTTTTGATATTATTAAACATGGATACTTCCTAATATTTGCTTTGTAGTCAATTTGTTATCACCATATATATAGTAGGTGGCCGTATCCGGTGCTTTAGGTACATAAGAATGAAATCATACTCACTGGAAAAATACTTGACCAAAACACAGGAAAAATAAAGACTTCATTCTATACTTGGGAACATGCTGGAAGATTACTGGTGGTTGGGGTGTCCTTGCCTGCCATCAAAGTGCTTGAAAGATCCATGGTCATGAAATATGCATGTTAAGAACCCCAGTTTCGAAGAAGTAGAAAAAGAAGACAGAAAGTGAGCTGCATGTGGTGGCTTGCTCCTGTAATCCCAGCACTTTGGGAGGCCGAGGCAAGAGGACCGCTTGAGGCTAGCAGTTTTGAGAATAGCCTGGGCAACACAGTGAGATCCTGTTTCTACAAACAAATATAAAAAATTAGCTGAGCATGGTGGTGTGTGCCTGTGGTCCTTCCTAGCTACCAGGGAAGCTGAGGTAGGAGAATCACAGGAGCCCAGGAGTTTGAGGTTTCAATGAGCTGTGATCATGCCACTGCACTCCAACTTGGGCAACAGACTCTGTCTCAAAAAAGAAAAACAAAAAAATTAAAAGGAGAGGAAGAGGCCGGGCACAGTGGCTCACGCCTGTAATCCCAGCACTTTGGGAGACCAAGGTGGGCAGATCACCTGAGGTCAGGAGTTCGAGACCAGCCTGGCTAACACAGTGAAACCCCGTTTCTACTAAAAATATAAAAAATCAGCTGGGCATGGTGGTACACTCCTGTAATCCCAGCTATTTGGGAGGCTGAGGCTGGATAATCACTTAAACCCAGGATGCAGAGGTTGCAGTGAGCTAAGACTGTGCCATTGCACTCCAGCTTGGGCAACAAGAGCAAAACTCCATCTCAAAAAACAAACAAACAAACAAACAAAAAAAAAAAAAAAAAAGAAAGAAAGAAAGAAAGAAAAGAAAAGAAAAGGAAGAAAGAGAAAGAGAAAGAAATAATTAACTCCCATTAGCAGAATTCCTGACCCAGACACCTCTGGGCTTTTCAACGCCAGCTCAGATGTCGCCTTCCCCACCAGGCTTTCTATCTGTCTCTAGCTCTTTTGTGTGTCTGCTGCATTTACAGTTAGGGCCAAGAAAATTAATAGGTCGGGTGTAGTGGCTCATGCCTGTAATCCCAGCACTTTGGGAGGCCGAGGCCGAGGCAGGTAGATTACTTGAGCCCAGGAGATCGAGACTAGCCTGGGCAACATGGGAAAAGCCCATTTCTACAAAAAAATACCAAAGAGTTAGCTGGGTGTGGTAGAGCGTGCCTGTGGTCCCAGCTTCTTGGGAGGCTGAGGTGGGAGGATTGCTTGAGCTCAGGAGGCTGAGGGTGCAGTGAACTGTGATCCCACCACTGCACTCCAGCCTGGGTGACAGAATGAGACCCTGTCTCCAGAAAAAAGAAAAGAAAAGAAAATTAATATATGGTGGGCTTCTAATGTATAATATCTGGTACCTTCTATGTCTCATAGACTGTCGCTTCATAAGGGCAAAAAATTCTTCTTGTTTATCACAGTGCCTGGTAATAATATGGCAGCAATAAGTACTTAAATGATCTACAACTTTTGAAAAGTGACACTTTATTTTTCTTGTTCCATCACTGAAGTGATGCAGTTCCCCTCTTCAGAGGCAACTGTGACCAGTTTCTTGTGTATCCTTCCAGAGATATGGTTGGCATTTTCAAATAATCACATATATAATTCTTCTCCCTTATTTCAACTTAAATAATGGTGTTCTGCATCTTACTTTTTTTCCTTCTGAAAATATTTCTTTTTTCTTTTTTTTCTGTTTTTGAGACAAGGTCTAGTTCTGTCACCCAGGCTGGAGGGTAGTGGTGTGATTACAGCTCATTGCAGCCTCAGCTTCCTGGGGTCAGGTGATCCTCCCACCTCAGCCTCCAGAGTAGCTTGGACTACAGGTACATGCCACCAAGACTGGCTAATTTTTAAAGTTTTTGTAGAGACAGGCTCTCATTATGTTGTCCAGGCTGGTCTCAAACTAGGCTCAGGGGATCCTCCCACCTCAGCCTCCCAAAGTGCTGGGATTACAGGTGTGAGCCGCTGTGCCTGGCCTATGTTAATTTCTGCTGCACATTAGAACATAAGGAGCCTCCTTAATTTTGTTTTCGTTTGTTTAAACAGCTCTTTTACATTCCATTCCATTATATGGAGTGCCATAATTTATTCAACCAACCTACTGGTGATTGACTTTTAAGGTACTCCTGCCATTTTGCTACTTTATATCACAATGTAATTAATGAATAGTCCTAAACTTATCACTTTATAAATGTGTGGATATAAATGTGGGCTCTGTGTGTGTGTATGTGTGTGTATAGTTGGTTAGGTTCAAAGGTATGCACATTTTAAATGTAGTCGTTATTATTAAGTTGCTTCTCTATGGGCATTGATTACATTTCAATCAGTGATATACAAGAATGTACCGATATGCTACATTATTACACTTTTTTTTTTTTTTTTTGAGACGGAGTCTCGCTCTGTCGCCCAGGCTGGAGTGCAGTGGCCGGATCTCAGCTCACTGCAAGCTCCACCTCCTGGGTTTACGCCATTCTCCTGCCTCAGCCTCCCAAGTAGCTGGGACTACAGGCGCCCGCCACCTCACCCGGCTAAGTTTTTGTATTTTTTAGTAGAGACGGGGTTTCACCGTGTCAGCCAGGATGGTCTCGATCTCCTAACCTCGTGATCCGCCCGTCTCGGCCTCCCAAAGTGCTGGGATTACAGGCTTGAGCCACCGCACCCGGCCTACACTTTTTATCTTTACAAATTTGACATTTGGGAAGAAGTATCTCAGTAAAGTTTGAATAAGTATTTCCTTCATCTCAAGCAAGTCTGAACATCTTTTCATATGTTAGAAAGCTATCTGTATTTTCCTTTCTGTGAACTGTCTGGTAGCATTTTTTACCCATTTTTCTGCTGACTTGTTCTTTTGTCTATTCATTTCTAGGATATTCTTATATGTGAAAAAAATTAGCCTTTTGTCATTGATAGGAATTACAAATATTTTCCAATTAATCATTGTTTTTATGCAGTCAAGTTTTTTCCTTTTTTCCCCAACTTTATGGAGATATTATTGACAAATAGAAAAATGTAATATTTAAGGTGTGCAATGTGGTGATTTGACGTAAGTATGCCTGTGTAATGACTCCCACAATCAAGCTAACACATCTATCATCTCAATAGTTACTTTTTTTTTTTTTGTGATGAGAGCACTTTCCTTGTGTGAAGATCTACTCTCTCAGCAAATTTCAAGTATACGATACAGTATTAACTCGAGTCGCCGTGCTGTACATTAGATGTCTGGAACTTAGTCATCTCTATCAGTAAACATTGTACCCTTTGACCAACATCTCCCAATTTTTAGTCAAGTTTAGCAGCTCTTTATTGCATGATTTCTAGATTTTGAGTCACATTTGAAAACGTTTTCTTCTTTTCCCCAGAAACCCATTGCTTGCTTGCTAAAAAAAAAAAAAAAAAAAAAAAAAAAAGCCGCCTTATCTAGAGATCCAATGAGCAACAGGAGGACTATAATTATAATATTGTGCTGTGTACAGGAAACTGGCTAAGAAACTAGATTTTAGGGGCTCTTACACACACACACAAATACACACACACAGAATATGTGATATAATGGCTATGCTAATTTGCTTGACTCTAATAACTATTTCACTATGTGTATCAAAACATCATGTACATCTTAAGTATATATGATAAAAATTAAAAAATAAAAAGGCCTTCTCCACTATGAGTTTTATTTTTTAATTCTTTCACATTTAAAATCTCTCCCTCTTACAATATTAATTACCTTGCCATTGTGTCTATTGTCATAAAGCTAGTTGCTATATAAGTGATATGTATGGACCCACTATGGCTCTTCAAAGGAGCAGAAAATTAAATCTAATAACAGAAACAAATCAGTGTGCCCAAGAAGGTCACAAAACATTTAAAGTACTACCTAGTAGACTGTTAACTGTGTAAATGTTGTTTTACATAGTACAAGGTCTCCATTAGTTACTTTAAAATAAATCTCTATATTACCACTTGCAAAATCTGTTCTGCATAATTTAAAGCTGAATTTAATTACACCTCTCAAAAGTAAACACGTACGCAAAATCTCAGTGTTCAACATATTGGGTAAAGTGATTCCTTTTTTTTGAGACAGAGGCTTGCTCTGTTGCCCAGGCTGGAGTGCAGTGGTGCAATCTTGGCTGCAACCTCTGCCTCCCAAGTTCAAGTGATTCTCATGCCTCAGCCACTCGAGTAGCTGGGATTACAGGCATGCACCACCACATCTGGCTAACTTTTTGTATTTTTAGTAAGGACCGGGTTTCACCATGTTGGCCAGGCTGGTCTTGAACTCTTGGCTTCAAGTGATCCACCCGCCTTGACCTCCCAAAGTGCTGGGATCACAGGTGTGAGCCACTGCGCCCAGCCAAAATAATTCTTATTGATGTATTTTAGGATGCTTTTCCAAGTGAAGGAGGTCATTTTATAAGTTCGGATAATACAGAAGTTTTTTGGAACCTTTAACTCCACCAGCATGGGAACGTGGAAAGGATTCCACAGAGGAAAGATGGAAAAGCTCGAAGATTTTGGGGCCAAATTCAGAATGCAAATTGTTAATTTTCTCTGGCATTTTGATTACTTTTACAGAAACAAATTAAGCACTTTGAAGTAATAGCAGAAAACTCAACTGAGTACAAAATCTTGGTGTGTGTCCACTGAAGAGTTGACATCTGCTGTGTCTTTCATTAAAATGCAGTGTAGGACAGACATGGAGTACTTATGGTAAGGAAGTTTAAGTTTTCTTAAGTAGGATTTCCACTGAAAATTCAGTTTAACTACAGAAAGTTAACTTAGAAATCATCTTTAGTCAATCTTCTCATTTTGTTGATTAAAAACTCAAGAATCAAAAGATCAGATAACATGCAGACAATATTACTAGTGAATATCTTCTAAATGAAATATTTATGGATTCATAGAAGTGCATAAAATACATAAAATAAAAAGAAAAAATAAAAATGATTTAATCCATCATTCTTCCTAAGGGAAGGTAAAATGGGTTACCTTATAAAGAAAACATTTGAAGGCCGGGCATGGTGGCTCACGCCTGTGATCCCAGCACTTTGGGAGGCAGAGGTGGGTGAATCACTTGAGGTCAAGATTTCGAGACCAGCCTGGCCAACATCATGAAACCCCATCTCTACCAAAAAATACTGGGGGAGGGGGTGGTGTGCACCTGTAGTTCCAGCTACTTGGAAAGCAGAGATGGGAGAATTGCTTGAACCCAGGAGGCAGAGGCTGCAGTGAGCCAAGATCATGCCACTGCACTCCAGCCTGGGCGACAGAGTGAGACCCTGTTTCAAAAAAATAAAAATAAATAAACATTTGAAATAAAATTTCAATATAAAAAATGTAAAGGCTTCCTTGAAAGCTCAACTGAGTTATTTCAGAACAAACGAAAATGATTTTACTAGGTGAAGAGTAAGTACATGGAACGTATTTTTTCCAAAAGTGCTCTCTGTTAAGTTTCAAAGAGGATCATAATTTTCAAGAAAACCTAGGGCTTTCTGAGTACATTTTTGAGTTTTGAGTTTGACTTCATGGAAGTCAACCATGGCTTTCCAGATAACATTCTTTTCAGGAGAGCATAAGAGGCTGGTTTAATACAGTACGAGGTTTCCTAATGAAAGTCAGTTTCAATAGAAATAACATTATATCCTTTCCAGTCACCAAAAACTGCCTTCCAGAATATTTACCCTTAGAAATGAAAAACAAGTGTCGGGAACAGTCAGAGATGAATAGAATTCTTTTGGCCCAGTGTCCAGATTATTAGAAAACCAATAAAGTCAGTTGCCCATTTTGACTACTGGAATACTGTCAAGAAGCAAATTCAGGGAAATTCATCTTTGTGGGATTATTAAAAAAATAAAGTTTTGAGAGCCAGGGTGCTCTGGTGAGAACTAAAACTGATGAAAATATTTAAACATAAAAAAGACTGTTTAGAATTTGTCACTAAGTTTCGTTATTTATATTGGTTGCTTTTCTTCTTAATAAGAAAAAAAAAAAGGAAACTTCTCCAAAAGTCATTCGCTCTAAGCTTTAAATTAAAGTGGCCCTTGGAGCTAACTAAGGGGTTTTTAAAAACTCAAGCGAAGATTATTGAGCCACTGATTTCATGACTTGGGTTTTCTCTTTATCATTTGTTTATTAAATGGAAAGCAATGACAATTCAGGAAATTGAGGATAGATTGTGTGCCAAATATGAAAAAGGAAATAAGAGAGCAGAATTCTTCTGGGATGCATTCCTAGTGTTTTTTTTTTTTTTTTTTCATCTCTTGTTTCTAACAGAGTTGAACCAGCTCCTGTGGCATGAATCCCTTTAAATTCAAATTCTGGATTTTACTAAGCCAGACTTCCTTCTGTGAAAAAGATACTGTGTATTTAAATAGACTTTTATATACCTATTTATATACTTAATCAAAGAAAACATTAAATTTTCTTTCAAAATTTTGTTCTAATGAATTGAAGTCTGCAGTAAATGAAATAGGTCTTCATTTAAAAAATAACTTAAAATTTCCTTTTGCGCCTACTTGCATTCCTGTCTCTGCTACCAAAATACATTAATATTGTATATATTGTATTCTAAATTGTATATTGGATACATACATTCAAAAAGTAATTTGGGAATAACATAATTTCTCTTTCTCCATGTTTGGGAACAAAATAAGAAATTCTAGCCACTATTTTTTAGGGTGGAGCAACGTGAGCTTTGGTAATTGGGTCTTCTCTGTTTACCAACTAGTGCTACTATTGGAATATAAACTCAAATAGCCTATACAGTCAGGAAAATGCTAAGGGAAGAGACAAAGACAGGAGTTCTCTGGTTGCAATTGTATCTCTATATCCCTTAGAAACAAAAGATAACCTCAATTTGGCTGGCTTAACAATGCATCCATAATATAGTCATTCTTTCCTTCTCCTCCAAGCTAGAGATATAGAGAAGAATAAAAATACAAGTTTGTTTCATTTTGTTTTTCCTTCTTGTGTGTTTCATAAAACCATCTCTGAGTTAATGCTTGAGTATAACATCTCTTGAAAATCATTCAAATATTTGAGAAGTAGAATGGAGTAAGGACATTGTATTAGTCTGTTTTCACACAGCTGATAAAGACAAACTGAGACTGGGTAATTTATAAAGGAAAGAGGTTTAATGGGACCATAGTTCCACAGGCTGGGGAGGCCTTACAATTATGGCAGAAGGTGAGGGAGGAGCAAAGGCACATCTTACATGGCAGCAGGCAAGAAGAGAATGTGAACCAAGCAAAAGGGGCTTCCCCTTACAAAACCATCAGATCTTGTGAGACTTACTCACTACCACAAGAACAGTATGAGGGAAACTGCCCCCATGATTCAATGATCTCCCACCACGTCCCTCCCACAGCTCATGGGAATTATGGCAGCTATAATTCAAGATGAGATTTGGGTGGGGACACAGCCAAATCATATCAGACGTTTTTATTTTCATTGATTGAGGACTGAAACCAGACAGCTATCTTTCACCAGCATTACCTTGGTACAGTTTAAAAAGAGAGAAAAGGAAAAATATAATCCTTGATTTTAATTTGTCTTCCCACAGACTAGAGCAAAACAGTGAGGTATTTCTAGGCTGGAACAAGTATTCAGAATATAGCTGAATATAGGAAATCATAATATACCTTGAGAATAATTAGACTATTTCTTCTCAAATTTGGATCTTTCACTTATTTTACTTCCTCCCTGTCTCTCTCTGTAGTCTTTGGAGTGATAGTTGTAAATTGTTCCTTGTCAGCATTTCAAGTCCCTTGGCATGTCGGACAGTTAGGCACATGTGAGTTTTGGACACTGCAAAGGTCACGTTTGTGCTTTTTGTTGACTCCTGGCAGTTACAGAACAGGCCATCAGCTCAGGAATTCAGAGGCTCCTGGACTTGGAGAGGCAGATGATGGGGTGGAGTCTGGCTGCCTGGGCTTGCATACCAGCTTCCCCACTTACCAGCTCTATGGCCTCAGGCATGGTACCCAGTCTCTGAGAACCTCAGTATCCTAACCTGTCAAACGGGATAACTACTTTCTTTCTTTCTTTTTTTTTTTGAGATAGAGTCTTGCTCTGTCACCCGGCTGGAGTGCAGTGGCGCAATCTCTGCTCACTGCAACCTCCGCCTTCCAGGTTCAAGTGATTCTCTCATCTCAGTCTCCTGAGTAGCTGGGATTACAGGAACCTGCCATCACGCCCAGCTAATTTTTGTGATTTTAGTAAAGACAGGGTTTCACCATGTTGGCCAGGCTGGTCTTGAACTCCTGACCTCAAGTGATCTGCCCACCTTGGCCTCCCAAACTGCTGGGATTACAGGCGTGAGCCACTGTGCCTGGTCAAGGGACAATTAGCTTCGTCAGAGGGTTATCATATGATAGAGTTTGGGTGTCCCCTCCAACTCTCATGTTGAGATGTAATTCTTAGTTTTGGAGGTGGCGCCTGGTGGGAGATGTTTGGGTCCTAGGGGTGGATCTCTTACGGCTTGGTGCTGCCCTCACGATACTGAGTGAGTTCTCACGAGATATGGTGGTTTAGAAGTGTGTAGCAGCCCCAACCCTCACCACTCTCTCTCTTGCCTCTGCTCTGGCCATTTGATGTGCCTCCTCTCACTTCACCTTCCACCCTGAGTAGAAGCTCCCTGAGGCCTCCCTGCAAGTGGAGCAGATGCAGGTGCTTGTACAGCCTGCAGAACCCTGAGCCAATTGGACCTCTTTTGTTTATAAATTACCCAGTCTCAGGTATTCCTTTATAGCAATGCAAGAACAGCCTAATACATCATAAGTATGAACTGAGATAAAGGTAGCTTGCTTAGAACTGGGCTTCATAGGCAGTAAGCTCACAGTAGGTATGAGCTCTTAGTGCTGAGGCAGGCAATGCCACAAAAGAAGGACACTGTAAAATTCATCCAGATCTTGGCAATGTCTTGTACCTAATATCTGGTGGTGACTTTGCACCCAAGCAGTTCCTTGGATGTGACCCTGGTTGTGAAAACCTTGGGTTTTGTGCTGTTTTCCAAATGTAGTCCTTCAGCCTTCCAGTTAGTTTTGTGAGCTACTCAGTAACTTTCCAGAACATTCCCTTTCTGCTTTACGCTTGCCACTATCCATTCAGATGTGTACAACGTGTGACAATCAAATAAATGCCTGACTATAGTGTCAGACTGTTTTATTTCATGTATATATAAGCCCTTTCCTGATAAAAAGCGAGTTAGCTTCTCAACAACAAAGACTCTATCTTACCTTTTGTTTGTATCAGCCATAGAGCCTTGGGCTGTACTAGGTCCCAAGCCAGCACTGTGCCATGGTCTCCTAGCACCTGGGCTGGCACAGGGGAAGCCGAAGGGCATATCTAAAGACATGTTGAATGAAGAATGAATAAAGTATTCACTGGGTATTACCTGACTCAGAGCTGACACTGCTGAGCTACGGTATCAGCCCTATACCATCCTACCTTGTGACAGGCTTCTGGTTATAGGTGAGATAGAAATTCCTATATTACTCGTTATTTTTGATTGGGTATTCTGTAATTGTAGCCAACACATTCGGACATTAAGGTGAAACATTGTTTCCCTAGTCTCTAACCTTTCTTTCTTGTTATCCATCTACTGCCAAAGAAGTACTTCTTTCCTTTTTTTTTTTTGAGAAGGGATATATTTACTGAGTGTGCTCTACAATGTTATCTTGGAAACAAATATTAACTTGCAAAGATTTTGTGTAGTTCATCAAAATGAACTCTATCTCCTTTAATTCAGGAGAATCTCTTGTCTGTGTGATGGACAAACATCACAACACACGGAAAAAAGATGAAAAACAAGATGGAGGCCGATGCTTTTATTTTGGAATATAACCTTTTATAATGTTTTTGCATTAGGTTTTGTACTAGTCAATTATCCCATTCATTAAGGGCTAACAAAGTGATTTGAATTATACATTGTCAGAAAGTGAAAATAAATGAAAAAAATTTTTCTATTGAATTCTGGACTGCCTCAATGGCCTGTTTTTACAGAGGTACTTTAGCTTGAAATAACAACTTGAATCAACACAGAAGAAGAAATTTGAGCATGCACAGAAAATCCTTAGAAAGAGTTCTCTCAGAGCATTTATCTGACCACCAACCTGAAATACTGATCACAAGCCAGATCATCTCTCTATGTTGTCTCTCTTCAAGAGGTGTTAAACTGCAGAGCAGCCAGGATGGAAAAAATTCAGATTTTAATAATATCCAGCTTTAGATGCCATCAGCAAGATGACATTTCCTGGAAAGAACTATGTTATTAAAGTATTATTATTTGGAATGATTTGCGTGATATGATCAACAAAGAAAAAGTAAATTATCCAAATGGGACTTCTGGCAAGAAACTGCATTCTCATTAAAGGGGAAGTATTAGTGGGCCAGACACATTTGAGTAAACACTGAAGATGAACTTTTTTTTTTTTGAGACCAAGTCTTCCTCTGTTGCTCAGGCTGGAGTGCAGTGTCGCAATCTTGGCTTACTGCAACCTCTGCCTCCTGGGTTTAAGTGATTCTTCTGCCTTAGCCTGCTCAGTAGCTGTGATTACGGGCAAGTGACACCACACCCAGTTAAGTTTTGTATTTTTAGTACAGACAGAGTTCCACCATGTTGGCCAGGCTTGCCTTGAACTCCTGACCTCAAGCGATCTGCCTGCCTTGGCCTCCCAAAGTGCTGGAATTACAGGTGTGAGCCACTGCGCCTGGCCAGAAGATGAACTTAATGTTAGAGAGGAGGAACTGCTCATGGAGACCAAAATAGTTTGTAAGGCCAATAATTCTGGTTTCGCCCACTTAGAGAGAATCAAACCACGCTGACCATTGCCAAACTTCTTGGCAGCCTTAGCCAGGCTTTATATGTAAGGAGAATTTAAAAGTCAAAATAACAGTGTGTATGATATCATGTGCTTTATCATCACCATCTTTTTTAGATACTCAGACATAATGGCATAAACTCTGGAGCTCTGGCATTTCAGAAAAATACCAGAAAGTGTGTGTGTATGTGGTGGAAGGGAAGGCAGATAATTTCAAATTCATTACCAGGATGTCATCAAGATTCAAATATACTAAGTTAGAGCTGATAGGCTTTGAATATATTACCAACTCTCATTTTGCCAATAAGAAAAATACAATACAAAAACTTTAACAATGACCTTGTTGGGTTCGTTATAAAAGAGGCTATAGATAATTTAACAAAATGTACTCATTTTCATTTTTATAGTTTGGACAATTACTTTTGAAAAATATATAGATGAAAAAACAAGGAAAATTTAAGTTAGGTAAATGAAGTTCTGATACAGTTTCTTAACAAATTTCTGCCAATTGCTGCTTTATTAAATGCCAATATTATTTCCTTAATTATTCTATAAGCACAAGATTTCTAAGTCTTAGACGTTCAATGATCTAACTTCAGTAGTATTTGACCCAAATTATAAGTGAAAGACATTAAACCATTTAGAATTACTTGAAGTAGGGTATGAACAGTACTACTGAATAACTATGAAAGTACTGAGATACAACTATTATTTTTCTCTAAAAAAATTATTTTTAGTAGATAAGATAAAATACATTTTATAATCTAATTTTAAAAATATTGATAAATCGTATGGCTGCTCATCTTCCAGGTTTTTTGTTTTTGTTTTTAATCCCTTTTTTGTTTTTTTGAGATGGAGTCTCGCACTGTTGCTCAGGCTGGAGTGCAGTGGCATGATCTTGGCTCACTGAAAGCTCCTCCTCCTGGGTTCAAGCAATTCTCCCATCTCTGCTTCCCGAGTAGCTGGACTACAGATGCACACCACCACAACCAGGTAAATTTTTGTATTTTTAGCAGAGACGGGGTTTCACCATGTTGGTCAGGCTGGTCTCGCACTACTGACCTCAGGTGATCCACCTGCCTCAATCTCCCAAAGTGCTGGGATTAAGGCATGAGCCATTGTTCCAGGCCTATCTTCCAGGTTTTATACTAAAAAAAATGAATGTCTTGAATTATATTCTTCATCTGCAAAAAAGTGGTAGTTTCACTCAGGAACGTGCTCAAAAAATTAAACTTTATGCCAAAATGCCCCCAAATCTAGCTGAGGAGATGGATCCAAGAGTCACATTTTAACAGAAGAGGTGTGTTAGGAATTTACCAATTGGCCATAGGCTGCAAATGGTGATGGTTGAGTACATGTGAGATGCAAAGAACCTTTGGGCAGTCTTCGAAGTTTCTTTCAAATTTGTGCTGAATAGATTCCAGTGGATTATCAGAAGACAGCCTTTCCTACACTTCTGTGTAAAATTCTTTTTAGAGCAGTCCAAGACACTAAGAAAATTGAATTATGTTCACAGATGTCAACCTCCCTCTCCCTCTCTCTCTTTTTCTGTCTTCCCGGCTCCCTGCCCTGCCCTCCTCTGTCACATCCCCTTCATCCCCCTGCACAGGATGCAGTGCCAGGTGATGCTAATTCTGAGTCTCTTTTTTAGCCCTTGGCGCAAAACTCTCTGCACCTGGGTTAATTTTTCTTTTAAACAATAACCTACACATAGTCCAGAGTCTTTGACTGATATTTGTTGAGTTGAAATACAAAAACAAATTGTTAAAAATGGGATCTGAGCCTTTAGGGCTGATTCGTTTGCATTTGTTAATGCTGTTTGCAGCGAGTCTTGGCTCCGGTATCATTAGGTGAAGAGCAGCCTGTTCAGGTTTCAGTAACTGTGGTTGTAGTCCAAGACTGGAGCTCCCAGAAAATCAAAAGGCAGCATGGAAAAGAGAGGTCTGGGAGTTATTTTTTGCCTGGTTGTTTCGCTTTTGACTGGAACAATGTGTTCTTTCCATAGACGGAAAAAGATTCTGAATTTCAGAATTCACTTGGGGAGTTTTCTAACACCTGCATTAGGAAACATTTATGCACACTCAAAAATTTCCACATTCTTCTGCATTTTCTTCACCTCCTATATAAAATATGGTCTCCCACTGGGGCTTTCCCTGCTGGCTGTGCTAAACTCAAAGCTCAGTTGTTACCTTTATAATGGAATCTTGGGAAAGTTTCCCTTTTCAAGAGTGAGGCTCCACCTAGAAGCCAAAAGAATTCACCAAAGCTAGAAGCTGGATGTCCCCTTGTAAACTTCTGTGACCATGTTTTATTGATTCTGAGGCACATGCTTTTTCAAATTATTATTTCCAAAGCTGGGATGTTTGTTTCAATTGGTGGCATCTTACATTCTATAAAATACGGTATAACAGCCAACAATTTCCGTCAACAGCATAATTTCATCTCTTTGGAGGTTTCCAAAATCACACTGCGATCCACAGTTATGGGGCTCTAAAACGCCTCACAGTAGCTGTCTGTGTCCTATATACTTAGAGCCCTGTGAATCACTATATGGCTTCCAATCCTCTTAAGATTCTGTGACTGACTGGGCGCGGTGGCTCACTCCTGTAATCCCAGCACTCTGAGAGGCTGAGGCGAGTGGATCACAAGGTCAGGAGTTCGAGACCAGCCTGACCAACATAGTGAAACCCTGTCCCTACTAAAAATACAAAAAATTAGCCTGGCGTGGTGGCATGCGGCTGTAATCCCAGCTACTCAGGAGACTGAGCCAGGAGAATCCCTTGAACCCGGGAGGCGGAGGTTGCAGTGAGCCAAGATGGTGCCACTGCACTCCAACCTGGGTGACAGAGCAAGACTCCATGTCAAAAAAAAAAAAATCCTGCGACTTGGGTTAGGACGGTGGTATATCATTTGAATCAATGAAGGCTGGTTTTTGTTTTGTTGTTGTTTGTTTATTTTTGAAGACTAGCTCCTCATTCTTTACCTGTTACACACAAAACCCACACAAAATAATTACAGTTAATACTTACTTAGCGTGGACTATATAGCAGGCAGTGTTCTAAATATTGGAAATATATTGTTACTGACTCTGTGCAACAACATGAGAAAGGTCCAGTTATTATCTCTGTTTAACAGATGCTGAAATGGAAACCTAGAGAGTTTAAGTAATCATGTTTAATAGTAAGTATAGGAGCAGGGGTTTCAGGCCAAGCAGGCTGGCTCAAGGGCCCATGCTCTTATCATGCATTTATGATAATGTAATTGATAAGCACATAGGCTACAAGGAGACAAACCTCAAGCTAATACCGCCAACAGAGACTACTGTGGTATTATTATCATGTTATGTGATTTAGTTCTGAGCTCTGAACTTCAGGGATACAATGAAAACTCAATAGAGTTTACTATCCAGCTGAAGAAAAACCAACATGGAGACACTCAGAGATAGACAACTGGGCCAGGATGTGGAAGGCAAGATATAGCGACCACCTTTGTTTTAACTTCTCTATGCTTGAGTATTTTTACAAATTACCTCACATGTGTCATTGCCTTAACTATCCAACCCTATCATTCAGTTTTCCTCAGGCTTGTCTGAAAATAGGCGTTGGCTGTTTTTGAAGGTCGAAGCCAACCTCAAAGAGTAAAGATTTTTCACCACTGAAAAATTTCAAAAGAATATGCTGTGGTCTGTGAAGGTAATTCTAAAAGAAGCTCTCCTACATTTTTAAACAATGGAAAGCTCACTGGAAAAAGCGGATGTTCTCCTGGACTGACCCCTTTAAATGTAGACATGCTCTTTAGATGCTCTAGTCATGGATATTTATTTTTAAATATGGTGTGTTTTATGGTTAGAGTTCATAGATTACTTAAAACAGGATTAACCTCTTAATATACTGCAGAGATGATTAAACTACATTCCTATCCTTTGCTTGCATTCTTCAAGAAAAGTAATGCAATATATTTTCCTGTTGGTTTTGAAACCACAGTTGGTAAGGATACCATTTGGTTTTCTATCCTAAAATTCCATTTATATGTAATTATTCTAGATCAAGATTGTGCTGTAGAATATATTCTCCTGACAAAAGGAAAACTCCAACTTATCCCATGAATAAAAAATAGATTCTATTTGAATAATTGAACAACATGCCAATATTTTCCCTTTATTTCTCATTTTACTTTATTAATCTATTAATCTATCAACTAGACTTCCAAAAGCTCAAGTAAAATGTCAATATATTTTTGTGTATTATTGTCATTATTATTTCTTTCTTTCTTTTTTTTTTTCTTGAGACACAGTCTCACTCTGTCCCGTAAGCTGGAGCGCAGTGGCATGATCTCAACTCACTGCAATCTCTGCCTCCCGGTTCAAGCGATTCTCCTGCCTCTCCTGAGTAGCTGAGAATACAGACATACACCACCACACCCAGCTCATTTTTGTAGTTTTAGTAGAGATGGGGTTTTGCCATGTTGGCCAGGCTGGTCTCCAACTCCTGACCTCAGGTGATCCGCCCGCTTCGGCTTCGCAAAGTGCTGGGATTACAGGCGTGAGCCACCGCACCTGGCTGTCATTATTATTGTATACAAATGTTAATCTTGCCCTCTAGGTACATTTAGAGATGCAAAGTATCCTTTTGGTACCCAGTGAGGCTCCACTCTTTCCTGTGGGCCACAGGACAGGATTATGGAGATGGAGCCGGTGTGGAATTTTCAGTGACTGGTTGAAGACTGGAGTGTGGCCCAAGCTCCTTTCTTCCTTTTTTTTTTTTTTTTGAGACGGAGTCTCGCTCTGTCACCCAGGCTGGAGTGCAGTGGCCGGATCTCAGCTCACTGCAAGCTCCGCCTCCCGGGTTCAACGCCATTCTCCTGCCTCAGCCTCCCGAGTAGCTGGGACTACAGGCGCCTGCCACCTCGCCCGGCTAAGTTTTTTGTATTTTTAGTAGAGACGGGGTTTCACTGTGTTAGCCAGGATGGTCTCGATCTCCTGACCTCGTGATCCGCCCGTCTCGGCCTCCCAAAGTGCTGGGATTACAGGCTTGAGCCACCGTGCCCGGCTAGCTCCTTTCTTCCTATTCCATAAACCTGTATGTTTTACTCCTACATGTTGAGTGGGTATTCTGGTTCCAAAAAAAAAATTACCTAAAAGTCACAGAAACATTTTTAAACATTCAACGAGCAACCACTTTGATTCTTGAATTGGGCATTATTTCCAATCAAGTAAATTTTGGCAAAATGTTTTTTAGTTGTGAAATGTTTATTAAATACCCACCATGTAGGCCAGGCATAATACTTGCATTTTATCCTTATTTCTCTGCCTTGGAGCTTGGATATTGCTGTGAATCTGAACAACATTTTAGATTTCCTCATACCTGAACTGGAGGGTAGGGTGTGATGGGTAGTGAGCTGTTTTTTTTGTTTTTTAATATTAATTTTAAAGTTTTAAAGAATTTAAGTTTTAATCAACTATACATTTATATGAAACCGCTCCTCATTAGGGTAACCAAAGGCCCAGCTGTTTCAGGCCTGAAGAGAGTGATTTACTTATCTTATGCAAGTGATTTATTGAGAGAGAAGCCTGTACCGAAGTGAGGACACAGCAAGAGAATAAGCAAAGACGCGGCTTTTACGGAAGCCCAAGGGTGGCTCTGCAACGTGCGGGGCGCCCCCTATGGGGCCCCCATCCGGCAGCGGGGTTGTGCTCTGCAGCTCCGCTGGCGCCTTGCCGGAGGCACATCACGTCCTGGAGGCAGCAACCTCCCAGGAGCTGAGCACGGTTCTTCAGAGAAGGAGGCAGCTGTGAGCCACTAGCAGCCGCCACTCACCACAGCAGTGGGGTGAAGGCACTGCCTGGTGAAGGAACTGGGCAAGGCGCCAACCGTGTCCACAACAGGCTCCAAGGAAGCCGGAGAGGGAGCGATCAGCAGTCATCTCAAAGAAATGGGAAACTGCCATTTGGCTGCCTGTTGACTTTTGGAATTATCCAGTTTAGGTAATAAAGAGACATTAATTGTCTATTGATTGGGAAAAGTGAATCTGCACATAACTGTGTTTAAAAATCAAGAGGCAAAGGGGACTTGAATAGTCTCACCATAGACTTTTGAGACGTTGAAGTTTATTGCTAATTTAGTGAACCTGAGATCAAGGTGTCCATCTTCTCCTAAACTGCTTCAGGTAGCTTTCTGGGGGAAGTGGAGGCTAGTTGAAGATAAAAAACAATTACCAGCAACCAACATCTGTTTTATTAGCAACTAAAAGGAAAGCTTTTCTTCTTCTTTTTAAAAAGTAATGATTTGATTTATTTGATAAAATACCAGAACAACTGCATGCTCATTGGTATAATTCAGAGTTATAAAAGGTAGAGAAAGACAAAATCATTTCATCTCTACACACGCTCCTAAGGTTACCAGCATGAAGGGTTTAGTATTATTTTACCCATTTCACAATGTGAATATAAACACAGAAAACATGCAACATTCTTAGGGCTTCCTTTTCTATTTTTTAATAAAACAGAGTACTTTTTTTTTTTAAAGTAGATACATAACATGGTGTGACCCAGCGTTCAGTGAGTGGGCTTTGTGCTTACTCTGCTTTCAAATGATTAAAAATAAAATTCCATGAGTAGGGACACAGAGGTAAGGGTCGTAGGATATCACATCTGGTCAAGAGGAAATGTGGCCCTTGGTCAGGGGAAGAGGACTGAAACAGCGGCACTGTGAGGTTGATGCCCTTGACCACAAGGTCAGTCTTTAGGGTTTTGAACTACTTAAGATCCTGACTATTTTGAAGTCACTTTGGCAGAGAGCTGACATGTTTTATTTTTATGTTTTGGACCATATCTTTGGAAGGCTATCTGTTGTTCTTCCTTATGACTCTATGCAGAGGCAGCACAAACATTTCCCTTCTTGAAAACAAGCTGGTGTTTTACTTTAGTAGACATTATCCTGAATCCCTGAGTCAAGGAACTGTTTAGAACTGAAAGGGGACCACACAGATATGGCCACCCCACTGTAGGCCAGTGAGTGTGAGACACGTGCCCTTGTCCACGCAGCACATCGTTTTGCGGTTCTGATGGCTTGTCCAACTTCCTGGCACTTCATTGGCCCCACTTACGTTTTACTACTTTACTGATGAGGAAATAGAGGCTCAGAAGTTTACATAACTCTCTCCAGGGCACACAGTTAGAACGTGGGATGCTCTTGAGTCTGGGTTTGTTTAACTCCAGATGCCATGTGTCTTTCACTGCATCACATCCACCCATAATCTTGTGCCCGGATGTTTTACCAACTGGTGGAAATGACGCAACTATCCACAGGAAACAACTCTATCCACATACAGAGCTGAGAGAAGCAAAGTGAGTCAAGATTGAAGTGGATATGATTAAAAGAGGGTAGGATTGCAAGCCACGAGATTTGAATTCCAGCGCAGCTATGTGGTCTTAGACAAGTCACCTAACTTCACTGGCCTCAGTCCCTCATTTGGTAATTAAGGGTGTGAGCAATAGAGTAGAAGTTCCAGTGCTAACATTTCTGATTCGGGTTGAGGAAGCTGGAAGGAAAGCCATATGAACTTGGTCTTAAAGGGAGAAGTGAAGGAATGGCTGAAGGACAGTCCAGATTGAGGGAGTAACTTAAGCAAAGGCTCAGAGATGAGTTCAGACACAGTATAATCCTGGGACTGTGATAGATGTTCTAGCATTTGTTCACAAAGTAAGTTAGTGCACTTGGACAAAGGGCTAGACATATGCCAAGTAGGAAGTATTTGGAGACACATACTTATCTCACTCATTGCTGTGGATCTCATAACCCACCCTGCCACCCCACCATAAAAGCTTTCTTATTATCCACTCTGAGGAGGTGAATTGGAAGTTTAATAATTCTTAAGAGAAGCTTTTTCTTATTGACAAGGAAAAAGATCTAATGTGGACTAGGGATTTGGGAAACTTGTGCACATGTGCTGAGTTAGGAGGTTTGAGCTTATCTCTCCTACTATCTGGTTGGGTGTCAATTCCTCTGAAGCAATAATTGTGAAGGGCTGATTATACACATGACGTTATGGCTAAAAGCAGCCTACGGCCTAATGAGTCATGGGCTAAAGGACTGTGAAACTCCTAAGAGCTGTGAGCAGGAGCTATGGGAAGTGAGTGGCTAAACCAGGCCAGAGGCGCCGGAGAAGATTTCCCATAGCAAGCATCATTTGAACTGTACCTTGAAAGAAGGAAAGAGGAAGCAGGGAAAAACAAACCAGATGAACGGAAGGGCATGAGGAAAGGCACAAAAGCATGACATACACAAAGTGATCAGGAAATGACAAGCCCTCTCTGACACTGCAGGATCTGCCACATGGAGGGTTGGAGAAGGGACGTCGTTGAACATGGGCTAAGGTCTCATCGTGGCTCTTTGTGTTGGGAACAAATGTTTCTGAACTGCTAAGGCATGCGGATGACCACACCATGTCCTGTGGCGTAGTGTGGGATTCTGGGATTGTACCTAGATGTCGTCACATTATGGTTACAGGACAGAAAAAATGGAATAAGCCATCTGACTGAAATTAAATGGCAAACTGAAATTCTATTGAGGTTAATGGGCTAAAATACAGAAGGGTGTGGAACTGAGTAGGGAAAGAACTAGAATGTGGTTTTCATAAACACTTTGGAATAAAATTGTTTTGTACAAATAAATTCAGATCCAGTCAGAATCATCAGAGATGATTCAGTAGTTCAGGAAATACAAAAATCAATTCTTATCATGTTGTTCTATGTTGAAACCTTGTTAATTGGTCTTTAAATTAAAACTAATTAAATGGACACATCCCACTTCAAAAAAGGCAGAGTTAAGTGATGGGTGTTTCTTAAAGTGGGTTTAGCACTATTCTTGGACTGGAGGGTTAGGGGTGCCCCCTTATGAAAATAATTTCAATAAATACTTAAAAGGTGATTCACTGTTTAAGAGTAGAAGTTTACACATTTATATTTTTCATCTGAGGGCTCGGAAAATTATGTATTATACACATCTAGATTAGTGCTCATTCATTCATCAACCATTTATACCAAGTCCTTACTATCCTTGGTACTTTGCTGGTAGGAGGAAGAGAATTTCTGGGTAGAATGCCATGGGGTTGCTTAGGAATCTCAATATGAAGACCAAACGTCCAAGCCACACTTTAAAAGTATTATGTGAGGCCGGGTGCGGTGGCTCAAGCCTGTAATCCCAGCACTTTGGGAGGCCGAGACGGGTGGATCACGAGGTCAGGAGATCGAGACCATCCTGGCGAACACGGTGAAACCCCGTCTCTACTAAAAATACAAAAAACTAGCCGGGCGCGGTGGCGGGCGCCTGTAGTCCCAGCTACTCCGGAGGCTGAGGCAGGAGAATGGCGGGAACCCGGGAGGCGGAGCTTGCAGTGAGCTGAGATCCGGCCACTGCACTCCAGCCCGGGCTACAGAGCAAAACTCCGTCTCAAAAAAAAAAAAAAGTATTATGTGAGCATACGCAAATTTTAATTGTATTAAATATTTCCATATGTAAATATTGGAGAAGCTGGGGCAAAAAATCGCACAGTTCCCCGAAATAAAACTCTGAGAGCTATTTTTAGCTCTCCTTTCTTCCTTTATCTGCTCACAAACCACCCCACCCAACCCAACACGAATTCAGTCTGTCACCAATTCCTACGAAGGTTACCTCTGAAGTGTAATTGATTGGTTGTTTTTCTTCTCTTCTGTCTCTGCTTTGGGCCTATTGTCTAATGGGAAATTTGTTTACCTGATGAGACATATAAAGTCATGAATCTCCTTATTTGTAGACATTTCTGGATTTGTATAAAATAGCATTGCTCAGCACAATTTTACTCACTTTGTTCATCAAAGTACGTACTAAATGGCTTTTGATCTTTTTCAGTCACGTATCCAGATCAGTGGTTTTCAAAGTGTTCCCAAGATCCCTGACATCCATGAAACCTTTTCAGGGTCTCTGTGATGTGAAAATATTTTCATAGTAATAGTAAAACCTTATTTTCCTCGTTTACTTTCATTCTTTAAGTAGTAGAAAGTGGAGTGTTTTAGATGCTACAGGACATGGGATGTCCTATCTCTGATGGCTAAAGGAAAGTGTCCTTAGGCATTCTTGTGTTTTAAAGTTGTCTCGAGTTTTACTTATAATATATTAAAAATAGATATAACCCACATCAGTGAAAATTCTCCAGGTTCCCAGTAGTTTTTAAGAGTGAAAAGGGGTTATGAGAGAAACTGTGAGGATTGCGGGCCTACTCACATGAATGCCTTCCATAACTGGGCTTCCTTCTTCTCATGCTTCTCTGAGCTCACCTTTATTCTGATCATCCTCTACATGTCCTCCACACTGACAACAGAGTCATCTTCCTGAAACCCAGGTCTGGTAGTTGCTATGAGTTTAGAAACTTCCAACAGCTTCATGTTTTGTTTTTTCTTCTTCTTCACAGAATGACGTCTTAGACCAGCACTGAGATGCTGTCACAGTCTGGCCTAAACCGTTTTTTCCAGTTTCAACTTTCACTACACATCATCTACACTATCCCCTAGACATACAGCTGAGGTTGGCCAAAGACAGCAATTCAATGAGTATCCTTTCTTATACCTTTCCAGTTAAGATGAACAATTCCAGAATCTATAGTCCCAAAGTATAGCGTTTACACCTTTATTTGTCACTTACTACAGTTTGACTAGTGTGATAACTGTAGCTCTTCCTCCACTCCTCGAATGTGAGTTCCTTAGGGACAGGACCTTGTCTTTTCATTCTTGAAATACCTCAGACCTAGACAGTGCTAGGCTTATTACATTTAATAAAAATAACTTTGTTGAATACATGGTTGAACAAATTATTGCAATAACCAGATTCTATTGTCTACATATGTAAGCATTTTGTAATAGGTGTGAATTTAGTTATGCAATATTAAGACTGATTTTTGAACCTACTTCCCTGATGAGACATATAAGGCCATTCATCTCCTTAGTGGTAGACATTTCTGGACTTGTATAAAATAGCATTGCTCAGCGTGTTTTTTACCCACTTTGTTCATCAAAGTAGGTACTAAATGACTTCGATCTTTTCCAGTCACATATCCAGACTCAAAGCATTGAGATTTGCTAGCACTGAGATTATTAAAAGGAATATGTCTTATGACTTTGGACTTAATTACAGTTCTGTTCCATCCCATTCAATTCAACAGGCACTTATTGAGCTAGCAGCTCTGTGGGCAGCTGCGGATATGGAGATGAACGATACAAGGCTCCCGCCTTTGAGAAGCTCACAGGCTAATCTAGAGAACAGCGAGATACACATGTAGACACAGCTCATCACGATAAGGGTAAAAATAGGGAACAAATGTGGACCAAAAAACGATGAATTCTCTCTCAGGGAGGTGGTGATACGACAGTAAGAAAAGGGTTTTCAGGGAACATGTGTCTGAAGCTAGGATTTTATGGAGGAATTGGAATTTCTCAGATGGATGAGGAGTGGGAGTATAAGGGGGAAGGTTTCCAGCAAGAAGACGTTTGTCTTGACGAAAGTGGTTTAGAGGAAACAGTTGGAGGCCTCGATCATGAAGGTCTCATTTTACATGTCTGGACCTGATCCTCTAAGTGCTAAAAAATTTTAAGTGAACAATTCTAAAATTATCTGGAGTAGTAACATGAGGGTTGAATGAAGTGTATGCCTGCCAGGAGTACTAATTTGGAGGGCTTACACTCATTTGAGTATACAAGCTTTGATATATTTATTTTGAAAATCAATTTGTCTATTTTTTATTTTCTGTATTTTTGTTGTTGTTGTTGTTGTTGAGAAGGAGTCTCGCTCTGTCGCCCAGGCTGGAGTGCAGTGGTGGGATCTCAGCTCACTGCAAGGTCCGCCTCCCGGGTTCACGCCATTCTCCTGCCTCAGCTTCCTGATTGGCTGGGACTACAGGCACCCGCCACCTCGCCTGGCTAGTTTTTTGTATTTTTTAGTAGAGACAGGGTTTCACCGTGTTAGCCAGTATGGTCTCGATCTCCTGACCTCGTGATCCGCCCGTCTCGGCCTCCCAAAGTGCTGGGATTACAGGCTTGAGCCACCGCACCCGGCCGATGTTTTTCTTATGACTGTACTGGGGTTATGGGTTTTTGGGAGGAAGACCACAGATGTGGAGTACCATTCTCATCAAATCATATCCACGGTACAGACTACCAAATGACTTAGCACTGTTGGTATTGACCTTGATCACTTGGCAGAGGGGCCGTTGGTCAGGTTTCTCCACTGTGGAGTTACCCCACACCCCCTTTCCACACTCTGCTCTTTGGAAAGCAGTCACTATGGGCAGCCCACATTTAGGTAAGGAGTTTGCTTCACCTCCTTGATAGTAGAGTGTCTATATAAATTACTTTGAATTCATTTGCATGGGAGATTTGTCTCTTCTCCTTCATTTATTTATTTATCACTGGTGATTTTTTTACAGTTTCCATGAATCATGTACTCAAAAGGCATATTCACTGAGGGCTTACTATAAGAAGGCATTAGTAATACATTGTTACTGAGCAATATTTTGTTTTATTTTTTTCAGAGACAATTCACTTAAAAATGAAGAATTGGGATTTCTTGTCCCACCTCCGACACTACTCTACTAGGAGGCTTCAGACAATTAATTTCACACCCAAGCCTCAGTTTCCTCTTCTGGAAAATTAGATGATGGAAAGGAATGAATTCTGACATTTTTTTCCAGGATTGAAATTGTAGGGTTATATAATATATTCGTAGAATAGGCTTCAAATTGTCTACGAAAGGAAATTATTAATATCTGTAGTGGGCAGGCCCAACTCAGTGAAATCTGCATTTCAAATCTTCCTTCTCATTGCCTTAGGAAATGTATATTTTGTCTGCCATATTATTTTCTTATGACTCAGAGTTAAACTATATATACCCAGTGAAAATATCAAGTGGATGAAGTTAACCTTGTTAGTAGCATATAACATTTTATGACAAAGAAAAAAATGCCAGACCATCTGCAAATGACTGTTTTATGGATTTAATAGAAACCACTACTTAGGGAAAAAGCACCATGGAACAAAAACAAAACAAAGGAATTCGAAATCTGTTCTAACACCAAATGGGGGTGATATGGTCATGAGAAGGCTCACATGGACTCTTCCTCACTGCCATCTCTGTGGGGAAAAAGAAATATGAAAAAAGTGAAAAAAGCAGAGGAAACCTGGGGGATGAAGAGCATTGTTTAAACTTGAGAGAAAAACGTACAAACATTCATTTCTTGTTTCTTCTGATGCTCCTCTTTGGCCTAAAGGAAGGAGGCCCCGAGAAGGAGGTCTCAGTGTCGAGTGCCAGTTGGCACTTAGCTCTACTTTACGGAAAAGGCAAAGTAACTTTTTTTCTACTCTTACCCTTTGCAAACTTCATCAGGCTTTTCTGGGCAGCTGGAGTCTCTCTTTTCACTGATGAATGTCTTTTAATGCATTTCTTGCAAATAGCCTTCAGTGGATGTTCTTGCCAGTGGTTTCTGGGAAGATTTAATCTAGTCAACTCGATAGTTGTCAAGGCAAATTATAGTTCAATATAATTCAAAGAAAGAGCACCATGACAGTCCCTGCCTCCACCCCGCCTTTCCGTTGCCAGCTGTCCCACCTTGGGCAGGTCAGTTACCCTCCCTTGGCTGCAGTTGCCTCTCTGGTAACATTTTTCCTGCCTGTTCTGAAAAGAACGACACAGATGACCTCTTGAGGTCCCTTCTATGCCTGTGTTTCCTGGGGAACAGGTCCAAAGTAGCAAAAGTCAGGGCCCAGGTGATGCAGCCAGAGTCAAATTGTCACAAAGTGCCTGTGACATGCAAAGTGCTTTACTGTGCATTATTGAGGAGAGGTAAGTAAAATAGAGTCTCCAGGAACTTACACCTTGGTAAAAAATAAACAGTAACTCAGAGCAGCCTAGAAGAGGGCTGTGGTAGAAGGACAGGCACTCAGGGAGCTCAGAAAGCCTTTCTGACCCCTCCCCTGAAGGCCCAGCCTCTCTGCTCTGGCTGGAAGGGGGTTGGAAGGGAAGGAAGGATAGGGGAGAAAGCAAGGAAGGAGATCGAGCTGGGAGGAGCACTGAAGGGTGTGTATTTTTTCCATCTAGCAACGATTGTGGGGGCCCAGAAAAGTGACTCCAATGCCCTACAGCAGGGTAGAAACTGGAGGTCAGGCTTTTTTCAGCCTTGTTTTTGGCTCAGAACTGAAGTTGCAGGAGGAAGGCTGAAGACAAGGGGCTGTCGCCATCAGACCAGGGAAAGTCCCTGCACGTCAGGCTTTGTCACGATCACCAACCTCTCCCAGACACAGCCAGCAAATGGGTGGTTCCCCAACATGTGGGCATGAGAAGAAAAGACCTTCTGTGCTAATGCTGACCAAATTTCCCCACGAGTCTGTGTGGGAGGCGGGCGGGTGTGAATGACAGAGAGAAAAGAGGCTGTCACGGCTGGGGGCTGTGAGGGAAGGCGCATGTCCTCTCTAGGTGGAGTAGGAGGTGAGCGAATGGGGAGGACCCCAATTCTAAGGCATCCGCTCGGGGCTGGGTGGTTCACATGACAATGAATACATGTAATTCTCATGAGGTAACATTCCCATTGGATTGATGAAGAAACATGAGGTTCTTGGGCCCTAAATAATTTAGTTCCCAGAGTTAATGGCAAAACCAGGAATTAAAACAAGATCAGTCCAAACCCACAGCCCAAGCCTTTTCTACTGCTCTCCACTGCCTTCTGTGATGGTCGCCTCCATGTTGTTTGAGGGACGCGTCAGCCCTCTCACTTGTTCAAGGGATGGGGCGGTGTGTGTCTCCCATCTATCCACCTGATGTGCAGTCGGCAATTCCATCCTGTGACATTCATTTTTTAGGGGTGGCAGAAATAATCTCTCTTTAACTAGTCCCTTTTTTAACGTGCAAAGACCCCCCGCCCCCGCCCCTACTTTTCCTGCCTCCAGCTGACGCAGAAATTGTACTTGCAATCTCTGCTTTCCCTCTCACCCAGTCCCCTGCAATCTTCCTTTCTATCTGGACCTGGCAAAAATGGTTTCTGAATAGTAGGGTAGCAAGAAGGGCCACCTACCATCAATGAGGTGGTGACCAGAGACTAAACCATCAATATTCACAAGCTCATTCACAGAGTGGCTTCCAGAAGCAGGCCCCTTGGGGCACTCAAAGAGGGCCAGAAATTCGTCCTGAAGGGGAGGGGAGCTCGCATTATGCACATTCATACTAAGCTCAGCAAAGCTTCCAGGCCAAAGGAATGAGGAATGTCCCATGCCATGTGTGGTTCAGAAATGAGCCAAACAAGTTCTGTACATTGGTTACGTATGCACCTGTTGCCACTTTCAGAAATCTACAGTCAGTGTAAATAAGAACTGAGTGCTGATTGTCAAATAAGTTATACAGCTTCAAAAAAAAAAAAAAAAAAAAAAAGAAAAAAAAAGAAAGAAAGAAAGAAAAGAAAAAGAAATAATCCTAAGGGAATGACGCATCAATGTGATCACTCATTTTGCTGAATGTCATCTGTTTCCTCCCACCCCTTCCTGGACCCAGTATCAAGAACTGTGATTATTCTGAAGTTTTGTCTTTCCTACAAGTTAATGAATTAGACTGTTATAGTTGTGTGGTTAATGGCAGAAGACATGAAACTTCAGGGTGAGAGACAAAAGACTGTATTACTCATTGCACAGTAGATAGTGTAAGCATCATTTTGCTTGTGTGAGTTCCCTTGTCCCCAAGTCCCAGGGGGGTAATGTGCAGGGTCCAGATAGATGCTACACAGATAGTGGGTTTGTGTTCAACTGAGCAATAGTGAGGACCCCATGATTTTGTAGCAAGCAGTAAGTAAGAAAAATGCTTTCACTTAGATTGAGACTTTACTTCACTCCTCAAAGTTGCTCACTGAAATACACCCCTCAGAAAGGATTTGGGTAGGCTAGGTGTGGTGGCTCATGCCTGTAATCCCAGCACTGAGGAAGGCTGAGGCGGGCAGATGGCTTGAGGTCAGGAGTTCGAGACCAGTCTGGCCAACATGGTGAAACCCCGTCTCTACTAAAAATACAAAAATTAGCTGCGCTTGATGGCACACGCCTGTAATTCCAGCTACTTAGGAGGCTGAGGCAGGAGAATCGCATGAACGGGAAGATGGAAGTTGCAGTGAGCTGAGATTGCGCCACTACACTGCAGCCAGGGCGACAGAGCGAGTGAGACTCCGTCTCAAAAAAACAAAACAAAACAAAAATGGAAAGATCTGGGTCAAGACAATTTAGGACCTTTCTGTGTTCTTGACTAGATCCTTTTCACTTCAGAAGGGAGGCTTGTTGGACCCTTCCCATCTTGTTAGTTACTGAGTCTGAGTTGACCCAGTGCCAGATGGTAATATCACAAGACCTCCAGCTTCAACAAGTGCTCAGTAGGAGGTTAATAGCTACTTTTTTGTTTTTAAAAAGCCATGTTCTTAGTGACTTTCTTTTTCCCTTCTTCTGACCATCTGGGAGGGGACAGTGAGGCAGGTGTCCAGGTGGTGGTGGGGTGATGTCCCGTTGGCACCTTTCTATATGCTGCCGATTCTGAAAGGGAGAATCCCTCTGATACTTTTGAGGGATGGAGAACTGCAAGCAGGTAACATATCCATTCCCTATACATTCAGATGTGGAAGCCCCAACAATACATTGAATCAACCCAAGGGACCTCACACACAGTCACTTTAATTTCACTTCCCCACTGCAAGCCCTGTCCAGACTCTACGAGTTGAAACTGGCACTGTTTTCCCCTGCAGGAGTATGGCCAAAGGAGCATGTGAGTTAGTGGCTACAGCTACAGTTGCTGGGAGATCAGTGCTATCCTGTCTGGGAGAACAAGGAGTGCAGGGTGGAGGGGAGGCTGGGTGGCCTCCTTAATGGGGTTGTTTCTTTCTCCCATGAGTCCTTGCTCCAAGATTAGTGCCTGCGGACTGGCTCTGCTTCCTCCCCCAAGCACCTCTGGGCATTTGATGGGTGCTTGGGGTCACAGGTCCCAGTTTTTCTGTGCCCCTGCATGTTGCCACAGTTCTTAGTACCTTTGGCCTCCACTGTACCCTGTATACTATCCCTGTCCCTGGCCAAGTTGGGCTGTGGCAGAGGCCAGGCACGTGAGCATGGCTAGCTTTGCTCTGTCTGGCAAGGCCATGCATCCACTTTTCTTCTTGATCAGCTGCTTGCCTGTGGCTCAGAAAACAAACTTCCACTGTTTTTTATTTACCCAGGGGTCTATAACAAGAGGCAATGTCCTCATTGCCTTTTTTTTTTTTTTTTTCACATTGAGGACTCCTTGACGCAGCTGTCTCAGCCACATTGCCCTTCATGGGGCCGAGGGGCTTGCTGTCTCATTGTCATGGTATCATCTCTTCCACTATCTGCCTGGAAGAGAGTGAGTGAGCCATGGGGTCATGGGGGGGAGGTTTGTTTCAATCTCACTTCTCACCCCATCTTCAGTTGCATGGTGATCATGGGAGACTCTTACTCCCTCACCTGCCTACTGCTTGGATGGAAGTATCCACACTTTCAGCCTTACGGAGTCCTCTCATATCCCTGAATCCAGCTCGTGGGGTCTGGATTGTCCTCTTCTAGAAAGTCATGACTCTGTCAGCATCTCATACTCATTGCCATCCAGCTGAGATTACGGCCGTGTGTGGATGCGGATTGTCAATGGGGAAAATAAAGAGAAGAAGCCAAGTCAGGAAGGGCAGGCACTTTGGAGGGGGTGTAACTGCTGGCCCTACTTTGAGCTGCACAGAGACATTGATATATGGGAATAGAATTGAAACATTGAAGATGGAGGTGAGAATCAGGAGTAGTCATTTGTCTAAATGCAATTCTCTTTCATCTTCCCTTGATCAAAATTTACCTTATTCCTGTAAGACGATGCCCTAAATTAACTGTCTTATTAGGTTCTTTCATTGACAAACACAGTAGATGATATCCTCATTTGGAGATCATTTATTGAATCGTTAACTTAAAAGTAAACCACGGTCTCACTATGTACCAGAGGCTATGGTAGGCCCTAAGGATACAAGGAGCTTAGAGTCTATGAGGAGAGAGAACCAAGAAAAGATGCAGAGATGAGTCAGGCTACTGCAGGCTTCATCCCCACCCAATCCATACTCCTGGAAAGTAGCCACAGTCAGATCAACCTCTGTGATGGAGATGGGGTTGAAACTGGAGTGTCAGGCAAATGATTATTCTCCTAATCACATCTTATTCCACTTGGGGTGTATTACACAGTGCTTACAATGAACTTAAAAACACAGTTCCCTATAATGAAATTTGTAGGAGTCATTCTTATTTATCTTCCTATTCAGGGAGTCAAAGGCAGTGTTTATTGTTTGATGGAAAAATAGGGAGGTATCTTTAACCACAGGCAAAATAAAAAGCAATTATAGAAATTCCGAGGCTCATGAAATAAAAACATTCCACAACATTGCTTGTCCTCCACACCGAGAAATCAAGTTTGAAAACTGACGTAAATGTCGGGAATGCTGCTTTGATGGGCCCGAGTTCTTCGCAGTGAGGTTAATGAGTGAGAGGCAGTGATGACAAATAAACATATCTAAGCTGACAGTAAAGAGAGGGTGATGGAATCCCTCTGACTGGCAACAGGCACGTTTGTAAACTCAGATTGGTCATGGAGGATAAGATGGCAGATTTGGTCCAGAATAATCACTTCCAAAAGAAATCAGGAAACCTAGGGAAGCTCTCCGGGTGAAACGCGTTCTTCTCTCTTACCATTTTCCTTTGTTCAGCGATACAGGCCTACTTGCTGTTTCTTAACTGTACCTCCTCTATGGAGCCACCAGATCTTCTGGTCCGATTGCCCAGAGCGTCCTCTCGCCCAAACGCTCATTCTGTTTGGTAAAGGACTTTTAATCTTTCAATACTTACATTTTCATCTCCTTGATGAAGCCACGCCCTAACGCTCCAGCCAAAGACAACTGGATTTAAATCCCGATTCTGCTCCTTGCTACTGTGTGACTTGGAACGAAACTTAAATTCCTCAGGTTTGCTTTTTTAAATCTAGAAAATGGCTATAATATCTATTTCCCAGGACTGTTATAAGAATAAGTGAGATACCCACTAAAAAGCATCCCGCACAAAGCAGCCATCGGATAAAAATGAGTTCCTGCCCTCAGGGTGATCAGAACTTTCTTAACATCTCTATTTTACATGGATCCCACTCCACAGTGATTTTTGATTGTTTCATCAATGGATTGTAGGCTCCATAAAGATAACAAATATGTTTTTATTTATTAAGTTACTTACTTGAGACAGGGTCTCCCTCTGTTGCCTAGGCTGCAGTGCAGTGGTGCAATCTCTGCTCACTGCAGCCTTGACTTCTTGGGCTCAAGTGATCCTCCCTTGACCTCTTGGGCTGAAGTGATCACTCCTCAAGTGATCCAGCTCCCCAAGTAGCTGAGACCACAGACCTGCGTCACCAAGCCTGGATAAAGGCTTGAAATTTTAGTTTTCTTTTGTAGGGACGGGGTCCCACCATGTTCCCCAGGCTGGTCTTAAACTCTTGACTTCAAGCAATCCTCCTGCCTTGGCCTCCCAAAGTGCTGGAATTACAGGCGTAAGCCACCGTGCCTGGCCTATTTTTAATCTTTGAATCACCTGTACTACCTAAACAAGCACTTGGCAGGACAAGGGACTCAATAAATGTTTAATAAAGAATAACTAAGTCAATAAACTAATAAAATAAATGAGTAATTAACTGAGATACCCTAAATCAGTAGGTGGTTTTTTTTTTTTTTTTTTTTTGAGATGGCATCTTGCTCTGTCACCCAGGCTGGAGTGCAGTGGCACCATCTTGGGCACTGCAACCTCTGCCTCCTGGGTTCAAGGACTATAGGCGTGTGCCACCACGCCTGGCTAATTTTTGTAATTTTAGTAGAGACAGGGTTTCGCCATGTTGGCCAGGCTGGTCTTGCACTCCTGATCTCTAATGATCTGGCCACCTCGGCCTCCCGAAGTGCTGGGATTACAGGCATGAGCCACTGCACGCAGCCTAATTCAGTAGTCTTTAAGGTGTGGTTTTTCAAGGGACTGCTTGTTGAGCCACATTGGTGTGCATGTGTATGTGTGTGCACGCTCATGCATGCATGTGCACACATGTAGGTATATGTGTGCTTGAATGCACATGCACAAACGTGTGTGCTGAAGACTCAGCCTTTAGAAGATGAAGTCAAAGGCTTGTCTATGTCAAGGTATAAACTGGATTGGAGAATTAACTTCCACTTGTGACACAGAGGTAAAGAAAGGCAAATACGTTTTTATGAATGGGCAGAGGACATATAAGGGTGGTGATGATGAGATTTTTATGGTATCTGTTTGCTACTAAGAGATGTATTTTGTTCTCACAAATATTGGGGAGTGACAATGACAATGACAACTGAGCTATGACAATAAACCCAGGCTGTCTATGACTAAAATATGAATGTTCTGTATACTAAGTAAGACTCTTAGACTGTTAATTTCTGCTATGGGTTGTTGACTGTATAATCTTTTATTTAATGTTTTATAGCACTAGATCTAGATAATCTGGGGGCATTTGGTCTCAGATGGCCCTATGGGTATCCCTTCCACACTCACTGCCTGCGGAGCCTGACAATGAATAAAATATACAACAATAATTTAATCCCTTTAACCTACTAGAGGGAAAGCTCACGTTCCCCAATACCAAAGGTGGGTCTGGCATATTGGCCTTGCATTGGCATTCATGAGTTCATTCCTGTTCATTAAGCAAATATATCTTGAGTCTATAATGTGTCAGGCACTGTTTTGAGACACAGGGTGTTATACCTGTGAACCTGGCAGCTAAGTTTAGAGGTTAGAGTTAAATATATTATTACTAAGCACCTGCTAGGTTCCAGGCAGCATACCGCACTCTGCAGATATATCAAAAAAAAAAAAAAAAAAAGAGAGAGAGAGAGACAGACAGAGAGAGCGAGAGAGAGAGAGTTCTTGTTCTCCGGAAGTTTACAGTCTAGTGAGAGGAGACAAAAATAGGCATAGAAAATTATTTTTACTGCTGGGAATCGTGGCTCACTCCTGTAATCCCAGCACTTTGGGAGGCCGAGGCAAGTAGATCATTTGAGATCAGGAGTTCGAGACCAGCCTGGCCAATATGGCGAAACCCTGTTTCTACTAAAAATACAAAAATTAGCTGGGTGTGGTGGCACATGCCTGTAATCTCAGCTACTCAGGAAGCTGAGGCAGGAGAATGGCTTGAACCCAGGAGGCAGAGGTCGTAGTGAGCTGAGATGGCACCATTGCACTCTAGCCTGGGTGACAGAGCAAGACCCCCTCTCAAAAAAAAAAAGAAAAGAAAATTATTTTTAAAATAGTTAATGCAATGATTAAAGACATGTTCAGGGCCTCTGCTTTTACTCCTAGGTCCCCAGGCATCACATAAAAGTTTCTGCTGGATTTTCCAACTGTTCACAACTTTAATTTTGAAATACTTGCCTTGACTCGTTCTAAGCCTTGCATTCTTTCCCCTTTTTGGTCTTTCAGTTTCTAGATTAGCTTTAAATCTTAAACTTGATGTTCAGATCCTGGGTTCTTCTGGACCACAGTCAGTTTTCCCTCCATCTGCATTTAGATTGCTTTAGTTTAACTCCTGCCCCAGTTCAGCCAGGCCCAGGATTGGGGATGGGCCAGTCCACAGCCATTTTCTGAGGCCACCCCAAATCCATGAGTAGGATTTGAACAAACCCAACTGATGTCAAATTTTATTTCTCAAAATCTCTCCAAAACATATATTTCCATTTTAGACTTATGAATATGGATAGACAATATATTGAATTGCATCTTTAATAATTAAGGCTCTCATATTCTCTTTGGGCTTTATCAGTTTAAACACTTGTTCTTATATATTGCAGTGAATCTATATAAAATGTTTATTATATTTAGAAACCAGCCTATACACTATCAAAATATTTATTAATACTCTAATTTAATTAATCAAAGTGAATTTATTAAATGCCACTGTCAACGAACTAAGGGGGTGGCTATAAATGACATCAGAGTTCCAAGTAGGTTAAAAAGAGTAAGAAAGTTGATTTCACAAGAAAATCAGCAGACAAAAACAACACACGATAGATACCAAATGAATGACATGAACAGCAAGCACGCTCAGAATTCAGAGCTGTGAGAAAGATCCCCACCAGATGGGGTGGAATTTGAGCTGGGCCTCGAAGAAGAGCTGAGATTTCAATAGGAAGAGAGGAGGGGCGAAGCCACTGGGCAGACTTGATGGTATGAACAAAGATGGAGGGGTCAGGAGGTACCTGTGGCTGGAAAACATCAAGGAGCTCCGGTTTTATTGATACGACAAGAGCCTGTATTGCTTTCAGATCGTCATTGTGTTACAGTAAAATTTGAGTTCCCAGATAAGAATGACTGGCACTTTCTGAAGACCTAGGTTGAAAAGCAGAAAGAAATATAATGGCGCTGGGAGGTAGTTTGTTTAACTACACAAAGCTTTAATCACTTTTTCACCGTGAAGGAGAGGTATGGCTTTGGGATTGGCCTTTTTATGTTTAGTTTCTCTACCAGGAAAAAAAAAAAGATCTCTTTGGTTGCTTTACTCAGGTCACTAGAGGTCTTCTCTGGAGAATTACTTTGTGGATAATTTCACTCACTGCCTAGTCAGATTAAGACCTTAAACTGAAGATAATGACATTTTCCCTGGCTTGTTGCTTCTGTCAACTCCATTGTGACAGCTTATATTTAAAAGGTGAATTTCATAAACTACGTGTCTGATGGGATTTTTAAGTTTGGTGTGAAATGTGTTCTGTACAGCGTGACTCAGAGGGTTTTGATGCTCTACAATTTAGCAGCCAAATGATTTCCAGTTTTGTATTGAGGGAACTCTGGAAAGCCACATGACATAGATAATCTGGCTTTGAGGGCAGGTGATAGCCTGGAAGTCCAGACTTTTGGGCGGGTGCTATAGACGCAAGGTCAGGGCCAAGAACACAGGTAGTGCTCCTCCACTGCAGCCCCTCCCTTATCTTCCCCCTGCTCTGTCCTTCACACCGAAATGCAGACCCTCCAGCCACATGCTCTCCCTGAAAAACAGTCACCCACTGACCATTGCTCAGTTTTCAGAGTGTGCCCCCCGATAATACCATTTTTGCTCCCTTAGGAAGAGGCCTGTTTTGGCCCTGGAAGTAGGCTCAGGATCATTTGGGCAGGCAATTAAGTCTGGTGCATAGGCTAGAAAGAGTGTATGGTGTGGGCTGAGAGTGAGGCCATCCCGTTTGTCCCCTGGTGTCCTCACCTGGTGAGGATGGGTGTGGTCAGAGAAGGGCCCTGTCTTAGTCCATTTGTGTTGTTCTACAGGAGTACCTGAGACTGGGTAAAGTATAAAGAGAAGAGGTTGATTTGACTCATGATTCTGCTGCCTGGAAAACTAGGCACCTGATGAAAGCCTCAGGGGCTTCATGGAAGGTGGAGGGCAGCCAGTGCATGCTGAGACCACATGGTGGGGGTAGGGAAGGCCAGGCTCTTTTTAACAACCAGCTCTCAGGGGAACTAACTGAGCGAGAGCTCACTCATGACCACAAGGCCGGCACCAAGGTATTCAGGAGGGCTTTGCTCCCATGACCCTAACACCTCCCACTAGGTACCATCTCCAACACTGGAGGCCAAATTTCACTATGAGATTTGGAGGAGACAAACTTGAAAACTGTAGCAGGCCCGAATAGGACCCTCTAAAGCAGGGGCCTCAGAGCCCGGTTCCGTGGCAATACATGAAATTATAACCTTGAAGGAAAGGGGTCACTGAATCTAGCATTGCTACTTTGAGTGGCTGCAGGGAGGCAGCAGATCTTAAGCTCATGAGGTATCAGGCCCTCTTGAAATCATGTCTTATCCAAAACAGGGTTCTTGCTGTCACACGGCAGAAGTGGTTTTGGCAAGGTCCATGGTAACAGCTGTGCATACAGGCATATGCTCTTAGACACTCTTCCCTCCCCACCTCCACTGCCCTGCATCTGTTTGGGGAATTACCCAATTTATAGAAATCTGCAACCCCCCTTTATTACAGAAGTAGAAAGTAAAAATTGGTATGTGTTTTCCCTGCTCCCACTGCAAACAGGGCACCAAGTAACGCAACTGTTCAGGGCAGAGCTTCTTAACCAGTGTGCTGTGGCCATGAATGGGTGAGAGGAATATTGAGATATGGAATTCTGCAGCCATTGGAGAGGCCTGGTTAGGGCTTGGGGTGGCCAGTGCTCCTGGACATGTCAAAATATAATTCTCTATGGTGCCATGGCATCAAAAAGGCTGGAAAGTGTTCGACTAGGGCCCTGAACTCGGAGCTGCTGACACGTAAAAACAGAGATCAGGAAGATTCTCTCTCGGGCATGCTAGTGTTTGCTACAAAAGATGTATCACAAGTTACTCCAGGCTAAATTGTGGCATCCAGGACCAGCAGTATTTTCTCACAAGAGCAGTTCTGTGGCATGGTTCTCCATACTTTCTGGCAATATGTTAAAATTTCAATAGATTTGTTTTCTGTTTACATCATCTGGAATTGTATAATAGCTCTACAACAATAGCTATTGTAATACACAGCCTTCCGCAGGGAAAGGCTATGGGAAGGGAAGCTTTCTTAGGGCGAATGCTTTTCTTCTTTGCACTCCTGGGTAAATCTTAACCAGCGGAGCCCCTTTGTTGGACGAAGATATCCTTGACAAGGTCCCAGCCTATGAAATGTAGAGCTTGAAGGACTGCGAGGATTCTTCTACTTCAGTCTTCTCATTATACCAAGAAGAAGCTAAATGAAATGACTCGTATGTGGACCCACACAGTTAGCTCATGGAACCATCTCTGGACACTCAGAAACGTGCTTTTCCAAACGTTTCCCGTCACTTACAAAAATGGATTCCCTCCCTACTCCCTGCCCTAGAGCAGATGCAATCCAAACCAAGAATACACTTTGGGCATTGTTTTCAAAGCTGAAGTTTCCAGTTAGTTAAAGTACTGCTGGAGAAGCTGCTCTATAATTGATAGCTTTGTGGAAACAGAAGGCATTCCACTCAGGTGAAACAGGATTTATTTCTATTATCTAAGAAGGCATTTCCTTTAGCAATGCCATCTCTCACTTTTTAATAAAAACTTGGACCATTTTAATGTCTAGCTGTTCCTGGCATTCTCTTTTCCATAGGAAAGAATGCTCTCGATGGCTTTAAGCTAAAGCAAATACTTCTTTTCCTTATGCTTGTTAAATAAGCCAAATACACTCTTTGCTCCCTTGGAATTTTCTTGTATTTTATTTATTCTTTTTTTTTAATGTAAAAAGTGTGCCAGACAACTAAGCAGATTGCTGGTTGTGTTTCATATGGATTAGCAAGAAACCTTACAGCTTCAGAAGGTTTCAATTAGGCAATTAAAAAAGAATTTGAAAAGAAGAACTTTAAAAAAAGTTTCTTGTTTGTTTTGTTTTGTTTCAAGCCAAAAGAAAGATGGCTGGGGATGGGAGCTGGGGAGCATGAGTAGGGAAAGGGAGGAGTTACCAGCGGGCAGGAAAAGACTTTAGGGGTGATGGATATGTTCATTATCTTGATTGTGGTGAGACTTCATAGAAATAAACATGCCTCAAAACCAATTAAACTGTAATTTTAAAAATATGTGCTATTTGTTCTATGTCCATTATACCTCAGTAAGTTTGTTCTTAAAAAATAAAACCAGGCTCGGGGTGTGGTGGCTCATGCCTGTAATCCTAGCACTTTGGGAGGCCAAGGTGGGAGGACTGCTTGAGGTCAGGTGTTGGAGACCAGTCTGGGCAACACAGCGAGATCCCATCTTGCCAAAAAAAAAAGAATTATCCAGGTGTGGTGGTGCATGCCTGCAGTCCCAGTTACTCCAGAGGCTGAGGGGGATCGCTTGAACCCAGGAGTTGAAGGCTGCAGTGAGCTATGATCATGCCACTGCATTCCAGCCTAGGTGACAAAGTGAGACCCCCATCTCCAATACATACGTACATACATACAAAATAAAACCAGTGAAACATCAGTTGAGAGTCTTCTGTAAAAGACTCAGGGAAGGAGAAAGGGCCAAAGGACCAGAAACTGCTGAATATGCTGTTCAAAGGCCAGAGACGATGGGGAAATCATTATTAGTAACATGCTGTCCACTCAGCTTATAGGTAGGAGCCAGATCAGATGACTGATAGCATGGCCAAACGACTTTTTTTTTGTTTGTTTGAGACGGAGCCTTGCTCTGTCATTCAGGCTGGAGTGCAATGGCACGATCTCTACTCACTGCAACCTCTGCCTCCTGGGTTCAAGCAATTCTCCTGCGTCAACCTCCCGAGTAGCTGGGACTGCAGACTTGCAGCATCACGCCAGCTTTTTTTTTTTTTTCTTTTTTGAGACGGAGTCTTGTTCTGTTGCCAGGCTGGAGTGCAGTGTCACGATCTGGACTCACTGCAACCTCCACCTCCCGGGTTGAAGCGATTCTCCTGCCTCAGCCTTCCAAGTAGCTGGGACTACAGGCACGTGCCACCAAGCCCAGCTCATTTTTTGTATTTTTAGTAGAGATGGGGTTTCACCCTGTTGGCCTGGCTGGTTTTGAACTCCTGACATCAGGTGATCCATCCGCCTGCCTCAGCCTCCCAAAGTACTGGGATTATAGGAGCCACTGCGAACCGCTGGAACTGGTTTCAAATGCAAATCCGACCTATCACTCAGCCTCTGCCTCCCGGGTTCCAGCGACTATCTTGCCTCAGCCTCCTGAGTAGCTGGGATTACAGGAACACGCCATCGCACCCAGCTAATTTTTGTACAGACACGGCTAATTTTGTACAGACTCCTGAGTAGCTGGGATTACAGGAACACGCCATCGCACCCGGCTAATTTTTGTATTTTTAGTACAGACAGGGTTTCACTATGTTGTCCAGGCAGGTCTTGAACTCCTGACCTCAGGTGATCCCCCACCCCGACCTCGGCCTCCCAAAGTGTTGGGATTACAGGTGTGAGACCCCGCGCCAGGCCCCAAACACCATTTTCTCATGAATGGTGCTTCACATGACTTCTTCCCAGGTCTGCTTTCACTCAACGCTTTGCCCTAGGTTTTCTGAGTTCCTTGATTACCTTTGCTTGGGATGGGAGATGGGCCTTCCTTATGCTTTAAAGAATTACCCATTTATTTTTTGGAGGAGTGCAACAAGGATTTATTAAATGTAATTATATAATTCATCTGAAGGTTCCTGGAACACATAAAATTTAGGCCAAACTCTCAACCATAATCTCTAGAGTGTTTCTCAAATTCTTATGTTTTACTGGAATTCACGGGAGTTCCATTGTATAAGCTGCTCTGTGGAATAAATGGGAGAGAGGCTTGCAAGCAGAGGTAGAACTCCTGCTGAAGGTGGTTAGAAATTGGGATTTATATTGACAGCACAGACACCACCTGGGACTGTGCCTGGTCCCCTAGGAGATCTGGTCACTCTAGCAATAAGAGTCTGTGACCTTCATAAACGTAGAAAGCAATGTGCCCAGTTCACCGTCTGCGTGTGTGTTAGAGGCAGAAGCAACGTTCTCAAGGGGAAAGAGAGCCCAATCTGAGTTTGCTGGCTGAACTTACCTTACATGGTGCTGGGGAGAGAGCTGGGGGAGAGAAGGCAGGCGGGGATTACTCACAAGGATTTAGAATCCACCCCGTGACACAGATTGATAGCTCCCTATGGGGCTTTGGTGAGCCCTACACCTCTTAAATTTTCACATAAAGCTTCGACTGGAGAAGCATCTGAACCATATACCAGCAAATCTCTGGACACAGCAACACATTCAGACTCTTCTGTTTGAGGAAAACATTGGGCAAAATAAGTAGGGCTTTTCTTCAATTCAGCTTCCTAATGGTCATGATCTTTGCAGCCCAGAAAGCAAAATTGAAGCAGACTTTTTTGGTGACTTGTTTTGTTTCGTTTTAAAAATGGTATAGTTATTTTTTTATAGCTTGTACTTCCTTTTTGGCACTCTTACAGAATTGCCACTAGGCCTAAGAGCTAGAATGGGAAAATAAAAGAGTAGAGGACAGTGTCATAGAGATGCGAATTAGGGAAAGGTTTTCAATATGGAAATATCTTTAATATCCTGCCAGGGTATGAAAGTGAGAGGACCTTTCTTGGATAAGCGCTCACCAACCTACAATAATTAGGTTTTATTACATCATATTGAACAGCCTTTCCTAATACGGCAGCCTTTTCCTAATGCGGTGGTGCTCAAGGCTCTCTCTGATTTTATTCCTGCTTATCTCTCTAGCCTCATCTCTCAACCTCACTTCAGTCATAGTGTATGTTCTAGATATATTCAACCTCTTCTAGTGCTCTTCCCCCAACGACCCACATAGAAGACAGTAAAGACATTAAGAAGAGTTATTTTAGTTCTCCAGTTCCTTTTTATTGCTCTGTTCTCTGTAGAGAATGTTCTTCCTTTGACCTCACTCCTTCTCTGGTTTGAACTCTCAGTGGTCACTGCTTCCAGGAAGCCCTCCCAAACTCCCTCTCTTACTCCTCCCCAGGCTGGGTTAGGATTCCTTCTCTTTGCCTCCTTAATATCTATGTAGCTAGAACTTTGTGCTGTATTATTTTATAACTACATATACATTCATGAGTGGATGAATCAATATTTGTCACCATTGGGCTAAAAGCAAATTAATTTTTTTTTAGACCACATCTGGCTCTATCACCCTGGATGGAGTGCAGTGCTATAATCTTGGATCACTGCAAGCTCCACCTCCCAGTCTCAAGCCATCCTCCCACCTCAGCCTCCCGAATAGCTGGGACTACAGGCACGTGCCAACACGCCTCACTAGGTTTTGTATTTTTAGTATAGATGGGGTTTTGCCATGTTGCCCAGGCTGATCTTGAACTGGTAAGCTCAGGCGATCTCCCTGCCTCAACCTCCCAAAGTGCTGGGATTACCGGCGTGAGCCACAGTGCCTGGCCTAGCAAATTAAATTTCTTAATGTATGAATTTCATCAAACTTTATGTTTATTTTTTTAAAAATTAAAAAAATTTATCCCTATCACGGCTCACTGCAACTTCTGTCTCTCTGGCTCAAGCGATCCTCCCACCTCAGCCTCCCAAGTAGCTGGAACTACAGGCGTGAGCCACCACGCTTGGCTAATTTTTGTATTATTTGTAGAGACGTGGTTTCACCATCTTGGCCAGGCTGGTCTCAAACTCCTGAGCTCAAGTGATCTTCCTACCTCGACCTCCCAAAGTGCTGAGATTACAGGTGTGAGCAACCATGCCCAGCCTAAACTTTACGTTTATGTTAGATTACAAAATCATAACTGTATGACTTTTAAAAATTTAGAAAATTATGTTATTTGAAGAGTCACCCACTAAACAAAAGCATTCCTTCTCTAATGTTCCAGATTCTTCATTTTATTACCACACTCTTTAGAGACTTTGCTCCAAGTCTGCAGTAAACTTAAGCCAATTTATTGCTTAGAAGTCGAAGTAGAAAGTTGTTTACTGCTCTATCTTTAAAGACTGACACAGGCCTGACATACAGTGAGTGCCGAATAAATGAAGCTTTATCCTAGTTTTTCTGTACGTGGTCCCATTTCTCTATTTCCTTTTTTTTTTCCTCTTCATTTTTAAAAATCAAAATGCCAATCTGTAAGGATGAGGGAAGGGCCTTCAGAGAGTACTATTTCAAAGGTGGTAAAAATCAACCTTTGGGAGACCATTGGTGCATCTGAAACAGTCACAGACTTGGTTTCCACACCAGCCCTTTCCCACCTCCTCACTCAGAAACAAACTGGACTCTCATGGTTGGCACTGTGAATGTGGAGGAGGTGTTTCCAGGGCCCGATGAAATTGTACATGAACCTGAGAAAACAACTGGTTGACACATTTCCAAGAAAGACAGGTGTGCAAACGATTCCTGCTGAGCGTAGGTGCGATACTGTTTACATTACTACTCTTGAGCCCAGTTTTGCTTTCCCGTTTCCTCAGAGTAAATATGTGCACATATTAGATAGAAGCAGATGCATGGAATTTATGTACAACTGTGTTATCAGACTGAGTAACACAGGCTTTGTTGGCCCCACAATAATGGATGTGTATTTAACTCTCAGTTTATTACATGTCAGCTTTAGTTTTCTTGGAACTGAGAAATCCCTGTATTTGAATGATTATTTTGAAGGAAAATGGTGATCATATAATGAATAGGAAGTGTCGCTTCCAAACTGCTATTAGTGGGCATACAAGGACATTTTTTCCAATGTCCTTTTTAATTAAGCAAACACTGAAAGTATTTGAACAGCATCTTTATTTTTGAAGAAGTGCGTCATCTCAATTAGTGGAGGTCTGTAAATACTGAGGGAGAACGTGGTTAGCAAAGTTCAAATAGATTTCATTTTTCAATCTTCTGAAATATTGGTGATTATTATATGTTCAAATGGTAAACTTAAAGAAATCATAATTCCAAAAGCTGGGCATTAGAACTTAAAGTTTATAGAATCTGTTCCCCAAATTAATATCACTAGAAATTTAGCAAAAAGCAGGGTAACCTACCTTTTGATTTTCTGAATGCAGGCAAGAATGTGAAGTAGTCTGATCTGTTCATTAACAGCACATGAGTGTAATTATTTTTAGCTGTACAGATAAACCAGTGGAATTTGACATGGCTAGAATATTCAGGCTAGATTTCCTGCTTAATTATTCAAAACACAACTGAATACTCGAACAAAGGAAGATGGTTGTGAATATATCATTCAAAGTACAATAGGGTTGAGTTTTGTTAAAGTTTTCTTCTGTAGAAGCCCAAAACTTGGGAATTACTAATTCAATGTACAATAAGGAGGTATCATTGGATAAAATCCTTTCGTAGCTATCCAAGGCTGAGGCATGTGTGACTTCTGATTATATATATATTGGACATGTCAATTACAGTGCCTCCTGTCATTTTTTTTTTAAACAGTAGAAAACACACTGGCCATAGCCTCCTGCTTAGTGAGGCAGTATCTGACTTAGCTGTGCAGGCATGGCTTCTGATGGGGCCAACTTAGAGCATGAAACCCAAGGCCAGATGTGAAGGTTTTGCCCTATAGGAGGTTAGTAATTAGCTAAGCCAACCTCATTAATTTCCTTCAAAACCATTTCTTCTTCTTCTTCTTTTCTTTTCTTTCTTTTTTTTTTTTTTGAGACAGAGTCTCACTCTACCGTCCAGGCTGGAGTGCAGTGGCACGACCTCGGCTCACTGCAACCTCTGCCTCTCAGGCTCAAGCGATTCTCCTGCCTCAGCCTCCAAGGAGCTGGGATTACAGGCGCCTGCCACTGCACCCAGTTAATTTTTGTATTTTTAGTAGAGACGGGGTTTCACCATCTTGACCAGGCTGGTCTTGAACTCCTGACCTCTTCATCCACCCTCCTCGGCTTCCCAAAGTGCTGGGATTACAGGCATGAGCCACTGCACCCGGCCCCAAAACTGTTTCTTGGGGTGTAAGTCCCAAAATTCCTGGGGAATAGAGAGTAGCTTCACAGAAAGATGGGGCAGACAGAGAGAGCAAAGCAGTGGTACTTTGAAAGAGAGACCACATGGGCCGTAAGAGAGGTGGAGAGGAGAGTTGTCTCAAGAATTACTTAATAGTCTCATAGCATTTAAGCTCTGGTACTCACCTATATTTATAATATATTCCCATTTTTATTAAGGTGGCCTGAGCAAATCTCTGCTCTTGGTAATCAAGGGTCTAATGACTATACTCAAGGGATAAAAATTAGCTGCATAAAACCCTACAGCCACTGAAGAGAGAGCAGTTGCTAACTAGAGGCTCTTAATAGAAGGATAAATGGAGAAAAGAGACAGGCTGGAAGTGCTAATGCCTTAAAAGCTCCAAACAAATGCCAGAGACTCTCCCCAGCCAATTCATGAAGGCCTCATGAGACAATAACCATATTGAGATCAACAATCATTGAAGAGGAGTTTCCTAAGATAAAGAAATAAAAGTTCTAGCAATTACTTGTTTCTGTAGGAATTCCCTTCCCCATAATAATACATTTGGTCAAAAAGCTTTTGATTTTTTTGGAACTGCTATTTAAAATTTCAAGTACCTGGGTATAAATTAGAGGTACTAAAGATTTAGCTCACATCGACAGTTTCAAACAGATAATTAACATATATTCCTTTTAAATTATTATTTTTCTGGAAGGCAGTAAATATGCACTTGTAAAACCTTTGTGAAATGTACAAAGAAATATTTAATCAATGCTTTGCATGGTAACTGTGGTGGTAGATGAGGATAACAATGAGAGTGTAGATAATTATGAAGAAGAGCATAATTTCTGTCTTTTAAGTGGAGAACCAATTTGACTCTCTCAACTAGAGCTATTGCCTAATCTGTCAAATCAAGAGCCAGAATGACAAGGGGATGAATATTTTATTAAGGGTGTCATAGATGTGTGCTAATCTAAAAATGCTCTTAGTAATAGGTTTTTGGAATTCACAGAACTTAGAGAAGTAATGTATTGTAAAAAGAGATCAAAAAGATCACACAAAATTAATTGTGTACAGATTTATAAATTATATAGTAAGGTCATGTGCTTCAATTACATTGGTAACATTAATTACACATAATTGCATTTCTAGTTCATGTGCTTATGTAATTTTACTAAAGCTTTACTATAGTGGAACAAGTTTCAGCACATGGAAATAATTTAAAAGTAAATCTCTAATAATATTACATAATAAAAAATTTAAAAATGCTCTTGCATTTTGATACCACTCCATCCACTTCCAAACAGTAAACATGTTCAACCAATTTTCTAATCTACAAATCTGGTACGTTTTTCCTAAAACCAACCAGAAATGGCGTTTTTAATCGTACGTAAGTCATGCATCAGGATGAAAACTATATTGGTTTTTCTGACTTAGTTCCTAAAATCATCTTTGCACAAAAATTATTAGCTCTTCTCCCAAATATGAATATGACAAAATATACACATGAATACAAGTATCCAGACATGACATATAACCTCATTATCTTGTGTTTTCAATTAAAAAATTTGTATCCCCTTTTATATAACTTGAATCCTTCTGGCCAGGTTTGAATTTGAATTCCTTCAGACTTGGGACCTGTAAAACTCTGTGACCCCATGAACCTCGATCATCACAGTCTCTGTTGTAAGTGGACTCACCACTTATCAGCTGTGTGGCCTTGGGCAGCTCTCTGTATCTATGTCTCAGTTTCCTATCTATGATATAAAATGATGGGTTCAGTAGATCAGGTGTTCTCAAATAATGCTCCACAAGGCCTTGGTGTGTCTGTTGAACACTCCCTGGGGACCACTGGGTCGGGTGGGGGCAGTGGGGCAGTAGTTGCTTGGGCTCTGGACTTTCTGAGGTACCTGCTCAAATGGAGAAGCTTTACTCATGACTACTGGATTTATTGGATTTCTATATGAACTTTCATTTGACGAAAGAGCTAGAAGGCCAAAAAGAGGTTTGTAAACCACTAGTCTAGATAAAAGTTCAGACTCCTGCTTTGTCCTAGAATTAAATTATTCAACTTTGAGTTGAAGTAATATAAAACACCTGAATGAGTCTAGCATGAAATAATGTTCAACAAACACCTATTGGATGAATGGAGTTCCTGCCCTTAAGGGATTTATAGTCAAATGGAAAACCTTCCTCATCCTAGAAAATACTATAGTTAAAATACTACTTCTTTTATCTTATGGCCATTATACTTTTGTTTCTTAATATTTTAATTTTGTATGTAGCAATTTTGTATGTCTAGGGATTCTAGGAAGATGGCAGAGGAGAAGGCACCGGGAATTTCTCTCCCCATCTAAGCAAGCATTGTAATGGTAGAATCTGTCTGATGTAACATTTTGGAACTCAGGAATCTATAGAAGGTTGCAAATTCCAGGGGTAGGCTTAGGCAGTAAATTGCATTTAATGTTGGTCAGTTTTAGCTCTTAGCAGGTAGCAGCAGTACTCATCCTCCACCCCAGCTACATGACAGGCACCTGTTCATGAGTTCCTGGAGTTCCTGGAGTGACTTGTAGGCAGCTTGTAGGCACTGGGATGGGCAAAAAGGATCCTGTCCTCCAAACATCAGGGATCTGTGTTTGGATCACTGATTGCTTCTTCTGATCACAGACATACGGACAAAGAGGCTAATGGCCATTGTGTTTGCACCTCCACCCCATTTTTGCAAGCCCTTCCCCTCTAGCAGAAGTGATTTCCAGGAGATTTAAAAGGCTGGTGCCCTTTTCTGTCTCCCTTCATTTTCCTTTTTTCTCCCTTTTGGGTGCCAGACGTTGAAGACTATAATATTTGAAAACAACTGCATATATGGGGAGCATTAGAAAGTGGCTGCACATAACCAGGAAAAGACCCAGGTTCAGAAAAGGCCTGCAAAGACCTAAAGTTTACAACTGACACTAATCTTTGGCACAGCGACAGCCTAAAACATCAGAAACACAAACAATAAAACATAAACACAAAAAACAGAAAATCCTGGGAAAGGGGGAGAACCCGAGTTCCAGAGTTAGCATATTATTAGATTCAGATGCCTGGTTTTCAACAAAAAATTGCAAAGCATACAAAGAAGCAGGAAAATATGGCTTATTCAAAGGAAAAAAGAATTAACAGAAACTGTCTCTGAAAAAGACCTGATGGCATAGCAACTTGACAAAGACTTTAAAATAACCATCTTAAAGATGTTCAACAAACTACAAGATGTAGAGAATGTCAAGAATAAGATGTATGAACAAAATGGCAACCCCAACAAATAGAAAACACAAAGAGAAACCAAAAAGAAGTTCTGGAGCAGAAAATACAATAACCAAAATGAAAAACTCAGTAGAGGAATTCAAATGTAGATTTGAGCAGGCAGAAGAAAGAACCAGCAAACTGGAAGATAGGATAATAGAAATCAAGTCTGAGGAACAGCGAAAAAAAAAAAAAAGTGAAGAAAATTGCACAGAGCCTAAAGGATCTGTGGGATACCATCTAATGGACCAATATACACATTGTGGAAGTCTCAAAAGAAAAGAGAGCCAGAAAGGGACAGAGAGAATGTCTGTAGAGATAATGGCTAGAAACATCCCAAATTTGATGAAAGACATAAATGTAAACTTTCAAGAAGCTCAAAGAACTCTAAGTAAGTTAAACTCAGAGACCCACAGTGAGGAACATTATAATCAAACTTTCAAAAGCCAAACACAAAGAGAGAAAGCAGTAAGAGAGAAGCAACTCATCATATACAAAGGATCCATGATAAGATTATCCACAGATAATCATTGGGAACTTTAGAGGCAGATGACAGTGGGCCAATATATTCAAGGTGCTAGAAAAAAACCCAAACGAATTGTCAATCAAGAATCCTACATCTGGCAAAACTGTCTTTCAAAAGTGAGAAAGAAATTAAGACATTCCCAGATAAATGCAGAGGAAGTTTGTTATCACTAGACTTGCCCTCCAAGATCAAGGGAGTCCTGGAGGTTGAAATGGAAAGACACCAGATAATCACGTGAAGCTATGTGAAGAAACAAAGCTATAAATACAGGTAAATATATTGGCAATTACAAAAGCTAGCATTATTGTAATAATGATTTGTAACTGCATTTCTTGTTTTCTACATGATTTAAGAGACTAAAACATTAAAAGGAACAATTATTAGTCTAAAAGCTATTATTATTGTAAACTGATTTGTAAATTCACATTTTGTTTTTCATATGATTTAGGAGGTTAATGCATTCTGAAGAATTATTAGTTTATGTTTTGGACACACAATATGTGTCACACAAAATTACACAAAGATGTAATTTTGTGACACCAAAACACAAAAGAGGTGGGAATGGAGCTGTTAAAGGAGGAAAGTTTTTGTATGTTATTGAACTTAAGCATGTTAAGTATGTTATTGAATTTAAGGTATAAATTCAAGTTAGAGTGTTACAACTTTAGGATGTTAAATATAATCCCCATGTTAACCACAAAGAAAATAGCTATAGAATACATATAAGATGAAATGAGAAGGGAATTTAAATAATTCACTGTAAAAAATCAACTAAACACAAAAGAAGACAGCAATTCAGGAAGTGAGGGACCACAAAAAAGTGTAAGACATATAGAAAACAAATAGCAAAATGACAGAAGTAAGTCGCTCCTTATCAGTCATTACTTTAAATGTAAATGAGTTCAATTCTCCAATCAAAAGTCAGAGATCAGCAGAATGTATTAAAAAACAAAATTCAACTGTGTACTGTCTATAAGACACTTACTTTACATCTAAAGACACAAATAGATTGAAAGTGGAAGGGTGAAAAAGATATTCCATGCAAACAGTGTCCAAAAAGGAGCAGGAGTAGCTGTACTAATATCAGACAAAATAAACTTTAAATCAAAAATGTTTGCAAGAAACAAGGACATTATTTATTAATAAAAGGTTCACTTCAGTAAGAAGACATAATAATTATAAATATTAATATTTACACACCTAATGACCGACCATCGTATATGAAGCAAAACTTCACAGAAACAGAGAAATAGTTGTATGATACCAGTTGGAGACATTAATACCCCACTCTCAAAAATGGACAGACCAAGACAGAAGCTAAATACGGAAACCAAGCACTTAAACAACACAATAAATCGACTAGATCTAACAGACATACAGAACATTGTATACCCAACAATAGTATACACATTCTTCAAGTGCACATAGGACATTTTCCAGGGTAGACCATACGTTAGGCCACAAATTAAGTCTCAATAGATTTAATAAGACAGTTATATAAAATATCTTCACTGACCACAATGACAAGAGAGTTTGGAGAATGTAGTTTGCAGAATTCCAGTTTCCGTGGTACAGAGAGCTGGGTGTGGAGCTGAGAGACAAAGGTCACTAAGGGACTTTTAGTGTGCTGCTCCTGGAAACTCCCAGCTTTGGAATCTATAGTGCTAAATATATTAGAGGGTTTTTTTTTTTTTTCCACAAAATAATGATTGACTAAAAGGCATAAATGTATCAAAGACTTTTTTTTTGAAATATCGAAGATATTTCACACCCTGCTAAAGGCATGCTAATCAAATTTATCCCTGACCCTAAACCAGAGGATAGGAGGCAACTATATAAAGTTCATCAGAATTGATATTCAAAATTATCTCAGTGGAAGAACTACGATTCACAAATCACCACGATAAAACCTAACAAGAATAGATAAATGCGGGGTTTTCATTTGGGTTAAAAGAATCTTGTCTATTCACCCGTTTTACATAAAGAAAACGTATGAACTATAAATATGATACGGACCATATGATAGGGCTCCTAGAAAAATTAACTGCAACTGTCAGCTGTACTAATAAGAACATACTTTCTATATCTAGGATGGTCATGCCACTACTGTACTCAATTTTATTTGTAATACTAGTAATTCCTTTGCAACTGTGAGATCTCTGCATACAAAGTTCAAATTTATAGAGGCCTACCTTAGCATATCATTTGGACAAGTGGAGGAATTTGTAGTATGTAGATATGTGAAAAATCCTACTTCACTTGTAGGTTTTCCATCAGAGTATTGGTAAAGATAACAGGAAGATCAAAACATTCCTTTGTGTTCCAGACAAGTGATTTCATACTCCATCAGATCCAAAGTCCCTTTTTATAACTAGCTTATAATAATCTTTTCTCTGCCATGAGAACTATTGATAAGGTAACTTAAACACAAATTGTTATACAATTAAATATGATGTCATACATAATATGAAAGAAAAATAAAAGGTATTTCAGTGTAGAAATTCTCTGTTGCTATATAAGAAAATGTTATCAAGTACTAATAGTTAGATGCCTGCTCCTTGTTACAATGAATAATTTCAGATTTGTAATAAGTAAGAACAATATTCTACTAAATATTTCCTACACTCTGTCCTTATATTTGAAATTTAAAAATAAGGGTTAAATAAGTATATTTCTCTTATGACCCAGAATATAATTTATCTTCATGAATGTTCTATAGTTGGGTGGAGTGTTCCATAAATGATGGTCAACTTTTCTTATAGTGTTGTTCAAATCTATTTTCTTATTGACTTTCTATTTGTATCAATTACTGATAGAGGAGTGTTGAAATTGCAAAATATTTTACTTCTCCTTTTGGTTCTATCAAGTTTTTATGTCCCTGGTACATAAACATTTAAGATTATTATGTCTTTTAGTAGGTGCATAAACATCTAAGATTGTTATGTCTTCTTGATGAACTGACATCTTTACCATTAAGAAATTCCTGATTTTGGATGGATGCGGTGGCTCAGGCCTGTAATCCCAGCACTTTGGGAGGCTGAGGCGGGAGGATCACCTGAGGTTGGGGGGGAGTTGGAGACCAGCCTGACCAACAAGGAGAAACTCCATCTCTACTAAAAAAACACAAAAATTAGCCGGGCGTGGTGCCATGTACCTGTAATCCCAGCTACTTGGGAGGCTGAGGCAGGAGAATAGCTTGAACCCGGGAGGCGGAGCTTGCAGTGAGCCGAGATTGTGCCACTGCACTCCAGCCGGGGCGGCAGAGTAAGACTCTGCCTCAAAAAAAAAAAAAAAAGAAATGCCTGATTTTTACTTTTAGGAATATTTCTTGTTCTGAAATTTACTTTATATGATATTAATATAGCTCCTTCAACTTTGTTTTGTTTTGTGTATTCGTTGTATGTCTTTTTCCATCATTTTATTTTTAATCTTTCTGTTTCTTTATATTTAAAATGTTTTTCTCACAGACAGCACAGTAGTTAGGCCTTGCTTTTTTATCTGATAATCTCCATCCTTTAACTGGAGTGTCTTTGTTTTATTTTTTAGTTGTTGCTCTAAGGTTTATAATACACATCTAACTCATAGTTTACCTTCAAATTATATACATATAGTATAAGCACTTTACAATAGTATGTCTTCATTTTCTTACTTCTGTCCTTGTGCTGCTGTTTCTTACATGTTATTGTCATACATTATGCTGTTTTGTCATACATGTCTTCACAATACATGCTATTATTGCTGCTTTAAATAATCTGTATCTTTTAAGGGGATTAAATTTGGAAGAAAAAGTATTTTATATGTTCCTACACACATCATTTCCACACTCTTCACTCCCTTGTGTAGATGCAAATTTCCATTTATATTATTTTCCTTCTGTCTAAAAGACATTTTTTCATGTAGCTTGTAGTGCATTCTTCTGGTGATGAATTCTTTCAGCTTTTGTGTATCTAAATAAGACTCTTTTATTTTCACTTTCATAAGCTATTTTATCTGGGTATAGAATTCAAAGCTTTTTTTTTTTTTTTAGTAGTTTAAAGATGTTGCTTCATTGCCTTCTGGCTTGCAAAATTTCTGATGAGAAGTCTGCTGTCATTTTTATCTTTGTTCCTCTTTGTGTAACGTGTCCCATCATCCCTCTCCTGGAAATTTTAAGATTTTTTTCTTTATGACTGATTTTATGATCTTTCTTAGTTTGAATTTCTTTATGTTTATTTTTCTTGAAGTTGCTTGAGCATCTGAATCTGAGAGTTTAGAACTTTCATCAAATTTTGACAATTTCAGCCATGATTTCTTTAAAGGTTTTTTTCTGTCCTTCTTACCCACTCTATTTGCTCCTCCAGTTTTACATGGTTTAGACCACTTACCTTCTGCTATTCCTCCATACATCACTGATGCTCTGTTAATTTTTTCTAGTCTTTTTCTCTTTGTGCTTTATTTTGTTGAGATACTATTGCTATGTCATCAAGAATACTGATCTTCTCTTCTTTTTTTTTTTTTTTTTTTTTTTGAGACGGAGTCTCACTCTGTCGCCCAGGCTGGAGTACAGTGGCACAATCTCGGCTCACTGCAAGCTCCGCCTCCCGGATTCAGGCCATTCTCCTGCCTCAGCCTCCCAAGTAACTGGGACTACAGGCGCCCGCCACCTCGTCCGGCTAGTTTTTGTATTTTTTAGTAGAGACGGGGTTTCACCGTGTTAGCCAAGATGGTCTCGATCTTCTGACCTCACGATCCGCCCGTCTCCGCCTCCCGAAGTGCTGGGATTACAGGCTTGAGCCACCGCTTCCGGCCCCTGATCTTCTCTTCTACAGTGTGTAAATTGCTATCTATCCTATCTACTGATTTTTCTTCCCTATGAGATATCATATTTATTAGTATTTAGTCAAAGATTTGAGAGAACCCTTTGCAAATCTTGAGAGTGTGCTTTCTCCTTCTTTCTCTCTGTGTAGCTTTCTCCTTTCCAGTACTTTGTCCCACAAATCTAGTCACCTTGCTTTCCTTAACTTTGATCTCTGTTTCCTTAACTCAGTGAGACTGTTGGCTGCATGCTGTGGCTTGAAAACTGCCTCCAGGCAGGAAGCTAGGGCAATCATAGCATTCAGTTCAATTGGTTCTCTTCTTTCAGGGTTCACAGTCCAGCATTACCAGTTGTTTAATGTCTGAAAACTGTTGTTTCATATATTTTATCTCATTTTCAATTTGTGCACGGAAGAAGGATAATTCCTGTAGCCATTAATCTTTCATGAATGGAAGTGAAAGTCTAAATAAGTAAATTTGAAAATTAATATGTTATCATCGTAAATGCAATAGTTACAAAAACTGAGATAGCTGCTCTTTCATTGGTGCCTCCAATACCATAAGCATTTGTTGATGGTGATTTTCTTCAATAGTCCATTACTTTTGGTAAATTTCCAAACAAAACAAGTCTCAATCTTTCCTCAATTTACATGATATTTGCATTCCTGGAAATTTCATATATATTAACATGAAGCAAAAATGCTTTGTGTTCATATGTAAAATGGAGTTAAGTTCTAGGCTCAGATAATATAAACAGGTTTTTCCTTACAGAAAAGTCACATAGAATGTGGAACCATAACCCCTTGGGTAAGACTGTGATATGGGATCCTTGACCCTTATTGAAAACTACCACCTACATAATTCGTACCTTTCACACGTAACGTATTTTATCTGTTGTATGCATAACCATGGAGTAGTCTTGAGGCCTACATGCTCTTGGAAAAGCAATAAATAAGGTATGTCTTCATTACAACTTTCATCATCAGGGAAAGGGGGAAGATACATGATGTTTTGCCAAGATAATTACTGTATTTTATAATAAGGGAATCTATTTTTAGTTAAGATTTAAAAGAAGTACCTCTTTCTGCCAAAAGGCAATGTAAAATGTCCCCACTATTCATACAACAGATAGAAATATTTATTGAGTTCTGTTATGTGCTAGGCATTGAGGATTGATGAGTGACTCAGAGAAGAATCCCTGTCCTCATGGAGCCTACGTTTACTATGGTTTGTGGAGAAAAACTGGCAATCAAAGGAAATGCCCACACGTCCCTCACATTCTAAGAGTTGTAACATCACACATTTCTGTTAACTAGTAAAACAAGTTATGAGAATTTTAGAGAGTATAATACAAAAGCAAAAGCCTCTATCAAAATCTTTCAGGGTTCCATACTTAAGGACTTTGAGGAAATGCATAAACAAAGCTGCAGATGATTTATTTCGACTCTATTTTTTTTTTTTTTTCTTTGAGATGGAGTCTCGATCTGTCGCCCAGGCTGGAGTGCAGTGGCCGGATCTCAGCTCACTGCAAGCTCCGCCTCCCGGGTTTACGCCATTCTCCTGCCTCAGCCTCCCCAGTAGCTGGGACTACAGGTGCCCGCCACCTCGCTCGGCTAGTTTTTTGTATTTTTTAGTAGAGACGGGGTTTCACCATGTTAGCCAGGATGGTCTCGATCTCCTGACCTCGGAATCCGCCCGTCTCGGCCTCCCAAAGTGCTGGGATTACAGGCTTGAGCCACCGCGCCCGGTCTATTTCAACTCTATTAATAGATTTGAAGACATTTTCAACTAATCCTGTTCAACCCACACTTTGTACTTTACTGAAACTGAGGAAAAAAGCCTCTCTCATACTTTTGCCTAGTAAGAGAACACAGTTACCCAGGATCACCTTGGCTTTTGAGACATTATTGTTTTGGCTGAGATCCCACTTTCAGACCTCATTTCCTTAGATTTGGCAACTTGAGTTTTGGACTGATGACCACTTGGTCTATTTGGACTGATTCTCTGAGATACCTACTCTCTATGTGGTGATGTGGCTTCAGCCCAGAGCCACAGGTAGAATGCACTTTGTCCCACTCCCATCAGGCAGCTGCAATGCCAATGTGGGACTACATTTGTCAATTAAAGATCCACAACAATGTGAAATGTGTAGCCACAAAAATAAAACTTGGTGTCAGGAGCCCAGGGTCCAAATCTCTGCTCCCAAATCTATTTCATGTGGATCCTGGTGTAAATCAATTAATTTTTTTCTTCTGAGTCTCAATGGCCTCACCCTTAAAATGAGGACAATAATAACCTTGTTCATCAGATTGCTATGAGGATTGTAACAAAACCATGTGTTCCAGAATGCTTTGCAAGCTACACAGCACCATAGTAACCTACACTGCTGTTGTGGTAAGTGATGAGGAGGAGGGTAAGTGGCTGGATGAAAGGACCCAAAGCCTGAAAAGTCTATAGACCACTGACCTGCACATCTGAATGCAATGTACGTTTTGCTGCTTTTCCTGATTAGACAACAACAAGCTTTTGCTCTTAATGCTATTTCCACTTTTTACTTTTCTTTTGGATTTGTTGTCATTGATTCCAGTCTATCTAAACATAATTTAGTTTGGTGCCCAGGAGATAGTGAAAAAGCTGGTGCCCAGCTTTTTCTTCTTTGGTGTGGGAGCTTCTGCCTGGGGCTGACCTCCTTCTCCGGGTTAAGGTCCTGTGTAGCTGTCTTAAACTGACCAACCTGAAGTAGACCCAGACACACCTGTAAACTACTTACCTTGCATGGGTGGTGCCAGGCCTGGGGCTAAGAGGGCATGCCTGCTCCTGTAATCTGCAAGGCCTAGTAAAACATGATTAAGGCTCTGCTTGCAGTGTGGGAGTCAACAATGCCATTATAGCCTCCACTGGCAGATGGTGGGCAAGAGTTCCTGCACTAATAAGAATTTCTTGCTGGATCATCAAAATGCATTATCTTTTTGGGGTTTGGACCTTGTAGAACCTTATTCCTATGTTTGAGGCTTCAGCATCTGTGTCTCATGGTCAGTCTGACCTCTCTCTAAACAAGAGATCTGGAAAGAAACACTTTTCCAGGAAATCATCCACAGGCAGTTGACTGACCTTCTGCCATACCCCTTTCATTCCACCCCCAGCAGTTTCTCATGGATACTAAATATGTGCCTTGGGATAATTGGACTAAACAGGTTTGTCCGATTATTTACAAGCTCCTTTCAGTTTACCTGTTTACTTGTTTCAATTTTGCATGGGCCATTTTAATATTTTTTTGTGGTTCAGACAAAAACCACATATATCACAGTGTTTTAGATTAGTTAGGATTCTCTATGATGTGATTAATATAATAATCCATTTTCGGCCTCTGTTGTGAATCAGATGCTTTATATACACGATCTGATTTCATCTTCATAATGCTCCAGAGTAGGCATTATTATCCCCCTTTTAAAGCTGAGGCTTAGAGGGCTAAACTCATCTGTTTAAAGCTATGTAGTTGATCATTATCAGAGCTGGAACTGGAGCCTACCTGGATTTCAGTCCAAGTCTATGCTGTTTCCACTATACCATACTGGCTCTTAACTCTTTACTTGCTCTTTGGCATGGCAGTGGAAATCAGTACTATTAATATATGAGTTTCAGGTTAAGTTCCCTTCAACTTTTCTGTGCAGGGATAGAGGATAGGGTACAAATAGTTCCCGTTTTTTTTTTGTTGTTGTTGTTTTAGACGAAGTTTCGCTCTTGTTGCCCAGGCTGGAGTGCAATGGAGCCATCTCGGCTCACTGCAACCTCTGCCCCTTGGGTTCAAACAATTCTCCTGCCTCAGCCTCCCAAGTAGCTGGGATTACAGGCATGTGCAACCACGCTCAGTTAATTTTGTATTTTTAGTAGAGACGGGGTTTCTCCATGTTGGTGAGGCTGGTCTCGAACTCCCAACCTCAGGTGATTCACCTGCCTTGGCCTCCCAAAGTGCTGGGATTACAGGTGTGAGCTACCGTGCTCAGCATTTTTTTTTTTTTATCATGCCACATTATTTTTAATTACGTACAAAGATCTAACATGTCACCCAGGGACCATTTCACCCACTGCACTGTTTGGCCTCCGGTCTTTGTCTCTTTCTTCAGCAATGGTGAGGAGGGTACCCTTTCCTCAGGGAAGAGAAATCCATGGTTTGTTGCTCTTGTCAATAACAAAAATGTTGGAAAGTCAAGTGGCAAAGCTGTTGCCATTGGCATCTTTCACATGAACCACGTCAAAAGATCCAGGGTGCTTCTCTCTGTTGATGATCACACCAATTCTTCCCAGGTTAGCACCTCCAGTCACCATACACAGGTTACCAGTGTCGAACTTGATGAAATCAATACTCTTGCCAGTCTCCAAATCAATCTGAATGGTATCATTCACCTCGATGGGGGGTCAGGGTAGTGGATGGTGTGAGCCTCATGAGTCACAAGATGAGGGATTCCTTTTGTGCCCACAAAGATCATTCTCACTTTGCACAACTTGTACTTGGCCTCCTCAGGTGTAATACGATGTACAGCAAAGCAACCCTTGGTATCATAGATCAGACGGAAATTCTCTCTTGTCTTGTCAATGCTGATGACGTCCACGAATCCAGCAGGGTAGGTTGCATCAGTTCAGACCTTGCCATCGATCTTAATGAACCGCTGCATGCAAATCTTCTTTACTCCATCTCCTGTCAGGGCATACTTAAGTCTGTTCCTTAGGAAAATGATGACGGGGAGACACTCTCTCAACTTGTGGGGACTCGTGAATGGACGAGGAGCAAACACACCAGTCAATTTATCCAGCATCCAATGCTTTGAAGCTGCTACCAGCTTCAGATGCTTCTTGGGACCATGAGCCATGGCTACGTTAGGCAAGGAAAGAGGACCTCTGTCTTCTGGTGCGCATAGAAATTTCGTAGTTACAGTTTTTACAAATCAATATGCTTCTTGAAAACATGCCAGGAAGCAGATTGTCATGAAGCAGGCTGAGCATCCAGGCCTATGTCCAGTTATTGGTAGTGAGAAGTAAAGGAGAAAGCAATGAACAGTGTTGAATGGTAGACAGACACCAAGCATCGACCCTCTTCAGTCCCTCTCCTCATAGTAGACGTGGAATCATTAAGAAACACAAATTCAATTATGCCTTTACCACACTGTATACATTTGCTTTGATCTGTGTGATTGTTTATGAAGTTAATGACATTTGCCCCAGTAGACTACGCTCTACAGGGCAGGGAGCATGTCTCTTTCACTTGCCACTGGATCTCTGTGCTTGACTGTGTCTGGCCCTGATCCTTTAACACAGCAGGGTTGTTCCTGACTTCAGATCTTTGTACAGAATTTTCCCTGGGTCTGGAAAGCAGTACTGCTGACCCCGCCACCGTCTGCCTACATGCCCCTCTCACTCACTTCATGCAAGATTGTGCTCAAATGGCCCCTCATCCAAGCAGCCCTCACTGACTACTCTTTCTAAAATAAGATTCTTTCTCTGTCCCTACCCCACATTCATCACCTCCTAATCCTTTGCCTTTCTTATTTAAATATTTTTTCCTACCACAAATCACCTACCCACATTATATTATTATTAATTTTTAAGAATCTGTCTTCTACTAGAATATGAGTTCATTGAAGGCAGAGACTTTACTGCTGTGTCCTTAGTACCTACAATAGCGTCTGGATATAACACGTTTAGTAAATGTTTCATCTAATTGGTTAATACATAAATCCTTATTGAGTTAATGAACATCTCCTAAAATTCATCCCTCAGTTCTGTCCATAGCAGATGTTACGATGCCCTGAGCCACCCCCTCTCAGCCCGCCTCTGCTTCAGCTGTGGCTGTGGTGGACAATTTCAGTGCATGTCAATGTTGGCTCACCTCAAGTGCAGGCAGAGTCCCTGGCTTTTCTCCACCAGCTTTCTCAGATGATGCCCGGGAAGTTGCCTCGCCGCCTAGAAATGCAAGGAGTTACTGTCCTCAGGGGCAACACTCACCAGGAGGGACGGTGCAGGATCTCCACTTCAGAGGGGCAGGTGTGCACCATCTACAGAGGGGCTCAGAGTCCCCATCAGCATTGACCCGCAGGGATGAGGACAATAAGCTCTACCGGGTACCCTTTCTGACCTTTCCCTTCTTCCCCCACCACTCCACCTGCGCCGTTGCTCTGGCTTCCTTGGATCATCTTTTAAATTAACCGTCTACCTCCAAGTCTGCATGGAAAAAATCCAATCCAAGAGACTGTCCTTTCCAACACTATGATCAATAACACAGGTGTGAATAATCATGGCATATTTGTCAAATTTGTTTTAAAATATTAGCAAGAGAGTTTGTTTTTTTTTTCTTTCTTCTTTTTATATTTTCTTTCTTTCTTTCTTTCTTTCTTTCTTTCTTTCTTTTTTTTTTTTTTTTTTTGAGACAGAGTCTCGCTATGTCGCCCAGGCTGGAGTGCAGTGGCACGATCTTGGCTCACTGCAACCTCTGCCTCCAGGGTTCCAGCAATTCTCATGCCTCAGCCTCCTGAGTAGCTGGGATTACAGGCATGTGCCACCTTCCCTAGCTAACTTTTTTTTTTTTTTTTTTTTTGTATTTTTAGTAGAGATGGGGTTTCGCCAGGTTGGCCAGGATAGTCTCAATTTCCCGGCCTCAAGTGATCCACTTACCTTAGCCTCCCAAAGTGCTGGGATTACAGGTGTGAGCCACCATGGTCACCGAGTTTATAGTTTAAAAAAAAATTTTTTTTTTTTACTTTTGTAAAGATGACAAAGTCTCACTATATTGACCAGTCTAGTCTCGAACTCCTGGCCTCAAATAATCCTTCTGCCTTGACTTCCCAAAGTGCTGGGATAGCAGGCATGAGCCGCCCTACCCGGCAATGCGTTTATGTTGCTAATGGGGTTTATGGTTTACCAAGTGCTTTCACTCAGGTTGATTCATAGATTGCCTAACAGAATCACGATTCAAATGAGAATTGAAAATATCTGGAAAATGATTTGAATTCAAGAAATAAAATCTAATAGGAAAAAGTATAAAAGCCAAGCCTTAGGTTAAAAAAAAAACAACCCACATACATAAAGGAAAGAAATAACCCAAACCTCACCCTGGTAGTTTTTCTTCATTAGGCAGCCTTGGCACTTTAACTCTTTTTTTTTTTTTTTTTTTTTGAGACGGAGTCTCGCTCTGTTGCCCGGGCTGGAGTGCAGTGGCCGAATCTCAGCTCACTGCAAGCTCCACCTCCCAGGTTCACGCCATTCTCCTGCCTCAGCCTCCTGAGTGGCTGGGACTACAGGCGCCCGCCACTGCACCCGGCTAATTTTTTTTTTTTTGTATTTTTAAGTAGAGACGGGGTTTCACCGGGTTAGCCAGGATGGTCTCAGTCTCCTGACCTCGTGATCCGCCCGTCTCGGCCTCCCAAAGTGCTGGGATTACAGGCTTGAGCCACCACACCCGGCCACTTTAACTCTTAAGTCTTGGCGGTTTCTACATCCCAAGTAACTCTTGAATCTTTACACAGCACTTGTTGCAGCAGGAAAGTCCAGCGTGGGTCCAGGCTGTCCAGAAAGCCCCACTGTGGCAAACATGCACCAAACGACATCAGTTTTCCGAGGGAGTCCTAGATCAAGGGGGTGCCTGTGAATGCTCCACATGTAGCTGCCTGGGAAAATTAATCCCTGATTTGTAGCAAATGCCTATTCCCATGGTGTAAACTTCTACTGTAGCTGATTTTAAGCTACCAACATGACAACACCAAATGTGGAGTTGGGAAGCAATACATACAATTGGCTCTCATGAACCTGTAAGGGCCAGCTCCAGCATTTTAAAAGTAGAGCACGTCATTTTGCTTCTTTATCAAGTACCACCCCAGTTTATTAGGGAGTAAAGTTTTGATCAACTAATTCAATGAATGACCAACAACATGCATACATGTAGAAATAGCTAATGAGGCCAGTCACGGTGGCACATGCCTGTAATCCCAGCACGTCAGGAGGCTGAAGCAGGCGGATAACAAGCTCAGGAGTTCAAGACCAGCATGGCCAACATAGCGAAACACCGTCTCTACTAAAAATACAAAAAATTAGTCGGGCGTGGCGGCGCACACCTGTAATCCAGCTACTCGGGAGGCTGAGGCAGGAGAATCACTTGAACCTAGGAGGTGGAGGTTGTAGTGAGCCAAGATTGCGCCACTGCACCCCAGCCTGGGTGATAGAGCAAGACTGTCACCCAGAAAAAGAAAAAAGAAATAGCTAATGAGCATGAGTTTGGGCAAAATTTGGTGAGTGAGCATGAGTTTCCCAAAGTTTGGTGGCAAACCTTCTGAAAGTTTGCCTGGTTTTAGGGACAGCCGTCTTTATAGTTTTTCTTTTGTCTAAAATCCATGGCCTCTGTGCGATACCCTAGATCTTTAAAAGTAGATTTACTAATTCGATATGTGAAGCCTGGGGTTATGCAAACGAAACAGAGAATTCTCACACAGGAATTCCAGGAAAATGAGACATGTTAATGGAAAGTTAATAGTCCAATTCATTGGAACTTTCCATAGTACATATTCCTCAAAGGACCTGAGCTCACTTTTCGTAAGAGCACACAGCACTACAATGTCATTTAAGTATTGAAGGCTCTGTCCTAGCAACGACTGTGCCTCTTGTCACTAATAGACACATTCTTTGGAACCTCTGGACACATTTTCACATGGACCACACCTCTGTGTGTTTTCTGCAAATGAGCACATGAGCATGTACCCGGGGATATGGCTGTGGCTGTCACTGTGAACTCGTGTTCCTGGGCCTGCCCATGTTGGAGAGTTATCTCTGAGCACCCAGACATGCCATGCCCTGTAGTTAACTGCCTCACGGTGATGAAAACCCCAAAGACAGATGTTTCCTCCCGAACAGGGCATATCACAGAAAGTTCCACGAGAAACGTAAATAAGCAGATTTAAAAATAATACTCAGTTTATGAAAGATTTCTCCAGAATATTACTGCCTCATTACTAAAACCAGAACGTGAAAGAAGGAAAACTGTTGGAGCAAATGTTTTAATTTAGAAGTTTTCCTCATTTATCCCAGATTGAGAATGCAAGAGATATGTAAAACAACAAAAGCAGCTCGTTGTAAGACCACCCAGATATGAAATCAATGATTAAAAGGAGCCTTCGGAAGAAGGCTGTGAATATTCTTAATTATTATCAGGTCTCTAGGACTTTGTGCACTTTTTATAGAACTTGATGATGAACAAGAAGCTGATTGTTTAAGATACAGAACTCTCTTGACAAAGGTAACATTGATTTCTTCCCCTCTTTTAATAAAACACTTCTCTGGAAACTCTGAAAACCATGACTCTTTCACAACACCCTATTTAAATTTTTTTTTCCTGAAAAAAAAAAAAAAAAATTCCCCAGTACAAAGCCTGTTAGCAAATGCAAGAGCAATATAATAATAATTCTTGACAGGGTGCAGTGGCTCACACCTGTAATCCCAGCACTTTGGGAGGCCAAGGCGGGTGGATCATTTGAGGTCAGGAGTTCGAGACTAGCCTGGCCAGCATGATGACACACTGTCTCTACTAAAACTACAAAATTGCCCAGGCATGGTGGCACACGCCTGTAAGCCCAGCTACTCAGGATGCTGAGGCAGGAGAATTGCTTGAACCCGGGAGGTGGATGTTGCAGTGAGCTGAGATTGTGCCACTGCACTCCAGCCTGGGCAACAGAGTGAAACTCCATCTCAAAAGAAAAGAAAAGAAAATAATCCTTAACATGTTTGAGGTACTTGCCTTATGCATTATTCATTGTTTCATTTAAAGTTCACATACAATTTCTAAGATGAATACTGTTGTTTGTAGACTCCTATTTGTTGCTGACAAAGGTAAAGCTTAGGGAGGTTAAATGACTTGCTCAAAATCAACCAGGTAATAAGTGGAAATGAGGAAGGTCAGATTTGAAAGCATGAAGTTCTTTCTCAGCTACTACGCAAAGTCTCCCTAAGAGGTTTAAGGAGCCCCCCAAAATAACATCATGTGGCAGATCCCTTGTCCCTGTTTGTGACATTTTGTCCTGCTGAAATCTTGTTCAAATCAAAGGTAGCAATAGTGGGGGAAAGTAGCAGGGAGAAAGCAACGGAGTTTGAGTTGTCAGTGAGATTGGAAGAGTCTGAGTTCAGACACCTCTAGTTGCTATTAGTTTGGTGTAAAAGTAATTGCGATTTTTGTCATTAAAAGTAATGACAAAACATCATATTTGAATGAGATATTGAAAATGTCTTAGATATCTTATATTTGAATAAGTATGTTATTGAATTAAGGATATTTTGACACTAAAAGTAATGGCAGAAACTGCAATTACTTTTGCACGTACCTAATATTAATATTTTATTCCATTAATTTTTTCTTTTTTTGAGATGGAATCTCTCTTTCGCCCTGGCTGGCATGCAGTGGCACCATTTCAGCTCACTGCAACCTTGGCCTCCCGGGTTCAAGCGATTCTCCTGCCTCAGCCTCCTGAGTAGCTGCGATTATAGGTGCGCATCACCATACCTGGCTAATTTTTGTATTCTTAATAGAGATGGGGTTTCACCATGTTGGCCAGGCTGGTCTTGAACTCCTGACCTCAAGTGATCTGCCTGGCTCGGCCTCCCAAAGTGCTAGGATTACAGGCGTGAGCCACTGTGCCTGGCCAATTTTGTCATCTTCTGATCTCCTTCTCCCATCCCGTATAGCTGAGTTATATCTTTGGCTACTGGGTTTTCTCAGGAGAGCATGAGTCCTTTGCATCCAAGCGTCACTGGCATTCTCCTTGGCTGGCTGTACCCTGGGGCCAGCCCTCCCATCTGTAGTGTGACTAACTCACCCTTGGCTCCAGCAGCAGACATAGACCTTCACCATGCCATTATTTTCTTCTGTTTCCTGAAGGATATTATCCAGGGGCCAGTTTGGCCAATTAAACAATTCCACCATTGTTGAAGTCATCAAAGTTTCATTACCTAGAGACAGATGAGAATTAAATATAATTCTTGCTTGATAATGATAGTAATTGATAAATCCATTTTTTTTCCTGTGTCTCTGCAAAATTTGAGGTAAGTTCTCTAGCACCTAATTTGAAACGGGGTAGCCATGTCTCCAAGGCCTAGGAAACTCCTCAGTTGATATCCTGTTCCCTGTGCCAATTATTGACCAAAGTAACATTTTCTCACACTTTTGAGATGCCTCAACTCTTGGCAAACAGGAATCACCTCAGTTTTTTAGCAGGTCTTTGGAAAGGTACCACACAGAACAGTGCAAGGCAGTTCAGAACAGGGTAAGTAGAATTATTTTCTACTGTATTTTCTATAAATGGACTTAGTTATTGTGGCTGTGATTGAATTATGTTCACAGAGTAGTATTTGAGGGGAGGATTATGAAGCAACATGGATTGTGGGAACTGTGTGTGTGTGTATGTGTGTGTGTGTGAGAGAGAGAGAGGAACAGGATGGGTGAGGCAATGTCAGCAGATATTTAACACAGAAACCATGCATCAAAAGTTTTCCTAGTATGCACTACTTAAGAATCCCTTTTATCTTGAAATTGTTAGAATTAGAGGTAAGAATTTCTTTCCTTGGGAAGGTCCCACTTATTATTTCTCCTCTTTTTTTTTCCTTTTTCTCCTATGTATCCCTGACACTTGGAATGCTAATTTACACTTCTAATAATTTGTAGTTGATAAATCACATCCACACTCATTATCTTATTGCTCTTTGCCCTGACCCTATGAGTCAGGATAGACTGGCACCCTTGTACCCTCTCAATAAATAAGGAAACTAAAGGTCAGAGCTCTTGTGATGGGATTAAGCTCACATACACAGCAAATATGCCACCCACTGGAAGTCAGGTCATGTGAGTCTATCTCAGTCCGCTTTCTGTTAGACACAGGGCCAGCTGGTCTCTTAATTGCTGGGTTTGGGGGATTTTGTTTTTGTTTCTTGAGGGATGAGGTTTTGGCCTAAAAAGTAAGAGCACAGTATCAGCCAGCCATAGAAACACAATCTGAAAAACAAGTATTACTTTCCAGGATGTTAGGAGAACAAATGTTCCATGCCACACAGAATTATACTGTTTGCAACTCTGTTTGGCACTTAAGCGGAAATGTATTTTAAAATGATGGTGTCATCACTCTCATGACATTAAAACTGACCAGATATGGAGTAATGCATTTGGGTAGCTCCAGATGTTGTTCGTCCAGTGGGTCATTTGCCCTCATTGTATCCACAAAGTGGTTGCTGAACAACACTATCCTTGTGGATTTCTGGTACCTGATTGAAATTTTCCTGGACACTTTTCTACTTCCTGGCTGCAATTTAATTGATGCAGAAATATAAACTGAATGCGGCTTCTGGCTTTGACATGTCCCCAGATTACAAGATGCTTTTCCCCTAAACCTAACAGCTGGCATCCACAGAAATATCTGAAAACATCCTTCAATAAAGTTTACCAAAAAATATCCACCGCAAAATGCTATTTTGACAGCTGTTCAAGTGACAAGCATCTAAAGTGAGCTTACTTAAGCCCTCTAAATTTTATATTTTTAAAAAGATGGATTGCATGAAATTGCCTCACCTGTATTGATTTATCTTTTATGACTTCACACTTTCAAACCTAAATATTTGTCCTGAATTACATCACAAAAACCTATAGAAATGCTTCATTGTTCTTTTCTTGGGAATTATGATGAATTTTAAAACATATATTGAATTTATTTTCTTACAGATTCATTCATCTACCTCCCCATTCATGATCCATATTTGAACTTATATATAGCTTCCATCCTTGGTACTGTCAAAGACTACAGCTCCATGAAGTGTTTTTTAAAAAATAACAGGTTTATAGATATGTAACATATATCATACAATATGTAACTTATATATCATACAATATGTAACTTATATATCATATAATATGTAACATATATATCATACAATATGTAACATATCTCATACAATATGTAACTTATATATCATACAATATGTAACTTATATATCATATAATATGTAACATATATATCATACAATATGTAACATATATCATACAATATGTAACTTATATATCATACAACATGTAACATATATATCATACAATATGTAACTTATATATCATATAATATGTAACATATATCATACAATATGTAACTTATATATCATACAATATGTAACTTATATATCATACAATATGTAACTTATATATCATACAATTCACTTATTTAAAGTGCACAATTCAATGGTTTTCGGTATGCACATCCATAACCACAATTTTAGAATATTTCATCACCCCCAAAAGAGACCTCACACCCATAAGTCGTCCATGAGATAGTCTTTTTTTTTTTTTTTTTGAGATGGAGTCTTGCTCTGGCACCCAGGCTGGAGTGCAGGGGCGTGATTTCCTCTCACTGCAACCTCAGCCTCCTGGGTTCAAGCGATTCTCCTGCCTCAGCCTCCTGAGTAACTGCAATTACAGGTGTGTGCCACCACACCTGGCTAATTTTTATATTTTTGGTAGAGATGAGGTTTTACCAGGTTGGCCAGGCTCCTCTCAAAACCTCAGGTGATCCACCCACCTCAACCTCCCAAAGTGCTGGGTTTATAGGCATGAGCCACTGCGCCTGGCCCCAGCAGATTAATACATGTGTTTATCTTATAGAAATACTCACAATAATGTTTCATCAAATATCTGTGCACCTGTGGCCCAGGCAAGTCAACAAATAAAGTTTGTTGTCCATCAAACTGTTGTCACGAGTCCATCCTTTATTAACGTGATTCCTATGTGCATCTCATTAAGCCATATTTAACCTCCAAACGAAGGCAATAACAAGGTCATAATTCTGTTTAACATAATACAACTATGACGTGTACAACTCAGTATGTACCAATCCCTTCCCAGAGAGGAGGTAAAGTCCTCGAGTGATGTTTACTCTTCTCCTTCATATAACTTAAACACGATGATGTAAAATTAACAATACATAAACACTATGACAGAAAGTCAATATGTCTTATGTTACATGACAAGGAAATAAGAGAGGGAAGAAAACAAAGGTATTTGCTTTATTGTATACATACACATTCATAACAAAATAAGGAGGAAATACTCATGGCAATTATAGTCCTTGTTTATGTAGGTGGTCATGTGATCCTAGCTGGTATTTATAACAACCCTCTTTCAGTACTCACATTTTGTATTTCCTTTTACCTTCAGCAAGCACCTTAGCTGGTCATGGTATGTTACCTGGTGGGTGGCCAGGACCTTTATTCCTGAAGGGTCTGGACCATTAGTAAAACTGCCTGGATTGGGTTGTTATATCTTCCTGTTGACCTTAATCACAGGATATGTGATGAAGAGGCATCACCTTGAACACTAAGAGATGCCCTAAGGAATCCACTATATTCCAGACATACTCTTCCTTACACCCATTGTGGAGTAGCAGTCCAATTTCCTTGTGGTTGTCAGGATTATTCACTGTAATCAAAACAGTAATTCCCTGTTTGCTTGTTGATTCAGAGGCATGAGGAGCCCAAAGTGGCTGGGTGGGCATCTTAACTTCCAGTTCAGTGGAACTGTTGTGTCTTCTGCTGGAAGCATTCCCTCCTTTGGAATCAAGACCTCTAGACCTTTAGATCGTATTGTCTCTGGAATAGGAAACACAAACTTTGCTAGTAGGTTACTAGGGGTAATAGTGAGTGGTGCCACTCCCATCTCTATCCCTTGATTCCTGGTCCCATGAATCCTGGCTATGGAAGAAATAGCAGCGTATATTGGATGCTGATTCAGAACATATATAGCCTTCTGGAGAACCTTGCCCCAGGCCTGCACAGTATTACCACCAACTCGCACAGAAACTCAGTCTTCAAAAGGCCATCCTACTGTTCTGGCAAGGGAGCTGCTTCAGAATGCTGAATTCCATGAGCTTGGGTCCACTGCATACTTCATTTGCTGAGAAGTGAGTTCCTTGATGAGAAGTAATGCTGTGTGGAATACCATGATGGTGGATAAGTCATTCCATAAGTTCATGGAGTGAAGTCGTGGCAGAAGCATTTCCATGCAGGAAGGCAAATCTGTATCCAGAGTAAGCTTCTGTCTAGTAAGAATAAAACCCTCAGCCAGGTAAGGTGGCTCATGCCTGTAATCTCAGCACTTTTGGAGGCTGAGGTGGAAGGATCCCTTGAGTCTAGGAGTTCAAGATCAGCCTGGGCAACAGAGGAAGACCCTATCTCTATTTTTTTAAAAAAGAATAAAACTCTGCCCCTTCCATGATGGAAGGGGTACAATGTAACCAATCTGCCACCAACCTGCTGGCTGATTACCTGGGGACTGGGGTCATATTGGGGGCTCAGTATTAGTCTCTGCTGCTAGAAAATGGAGCACTCAGCAGTCGCCTGCAGCCACGCTGCCCTTGGTAAGTGGAAGTTCATGTTGTGGATCCTATGTGTTACCCCCCATCCTTACCATCATGGACACTTTGTTCAAGAGCCCACGGGGCTAGGGAAAGTGACTAACTGGTATCCACAGAATGGGTCATCCTATCTACCTTATTATTACCCTCTGCTGAGGTCACCTTTTGGTGAACATTCATAGGGGACATAAATATCCTTACATTCTTTGCTTGTTCAGAGAGATCTGTCCACATATCTCTTCCCCAAATTTCCTTGACACAAATTTTCCAATCATATTCCTACCAATTTCCTGGCCATTCAGCCAAACCGTTGGCCACAACCCATGAATAGATATATAATCACAAGTCTGGCTATTTCTCCTTCCAAGCAAAGCGCACAGCCAAGTACACTGCCCAAAGTTATGCTTCCTGGGAGGGCTTTCCTTCACCACTGTCCTTCCAGGGATGTCTCATGGAAGGGCTATAGTGTTGCAGCTATCCATTTTCAGGCAATGCCTGGCTATCAGGAGAACCACTTGTAAACAGTAGGTCAAAGTCTTCTCTTCCTCTGTCAACTAGTCATTGGGTACTCTATGAGGCCATAGGTGCAGACTGAGAGAGAAAGACAGTATCTTATAGTAGGAAGCGGGACCACAGGTATTTGGGCCCCTTTTTCATGTAACTTACTTGTGCCTTCAGGACTTGCATGGACTTAGTTACATATACACCACTCCCATTTGATGGCGGTATATACGTGACTTCAGGTGGTCCTTATTGACAGGTATGGAGAAAAAAGCATTCGTTGGATCGATAGCTGCATAGCAGGTTCCAAGATATGTGTTAATTTATTCAAGCAATGAAACCACATCAGCAGCACACCCAACTTTATGGCCTGATGTATTAGATAACACCCAGTTCATGATGGTAGCTTAGGTCACATGGTAACTTGGTGGCCCATGGTTAATAATTCAGTGTCTACTAGGGCTCATGAGCAGGCTAAGAGCTGTTTTTCAAAAGGAGGGTAATTATCGGCAGAGAATGGCAGGGCATTGCTTCAAATCCCAAGGGCCTGCACTGCGATTCGCTGGCAGAGGCCTGCCAAAGGCTCCAAACAGCACCCATATCTGCTGCAGACACTCCAGGCACCATCACATCTGCTGGGTCACATGGCCTGATCCAGCGGCAGAACAGCTGGTACAGCCGCCTGTTGCAGAACCTCCCCTTGTTCTGGATCCCACTCAAAACCAGCAGCTTTTTGGGTCACTCGGTAAATGGGCTGGAGCAACAAACCAAGTGAGGAATACGTTGCCTTCAAAATGTAAAGAAACCCATTGGGCACTGTGCCTCTTTTTGGGTTGTAGGCTGGGCCTACAACAACTTACCAGGTACGACAAGTTAACCTTCACCTTAGAAAGGATATCTAGACATGCCCCCACGCCTCTGGACCCCTAGAAATTTCACTGACATAGAAGCCTCCCGAATTTTTGTCACATTTATTTCTCAATCTCTGACACACAGCTGTCTTACTAATAAGTCTAGGGTAGTTGCAACTTTTTGGCTGGTAGTCCAATCAGCATAATGTCTTCAACGCCTGAAACAGTGTTGTTGACTGTTTGCGCACCCCACAAATTCACATATTGCACCCTAATCAGCACCCCGATGTGATGATATTTGGAGATGGGGCCTTTGGAAGTTAATTAGGGTTAGGAGAGGTCATGAGGGTTGGGCCCTTATGATGGGATTAACACCCTAATAAGAAGAAGAAGATGAGTTCTCCTCTCTCTGTCTTCATGAATGCACCAAGGAAAGGTGCACCAAGGAAAGGCCATGTGAGGCCATAATGAGACCCTAATGGGAGTCAAATCAGCCAGCATCTTGATCCTGTATTACCCTGACTCCAGAAGAGTGAGAAATAAATTTCCCCTACTTGAGTCACCCAGTCTACGGTATTTTGTTATGGCAGCCTGAGCTGACTAAAGCAAGTATGGTATCTTGCAGAAGGGAAAGAAGATCATGATCCCTGCAGACAAAATTATGACATAGGGGTGGAGAGTCTTGATATACTCCTGAGATAGAACAGTGAAGGTGCGTTTCTGGTCTTGTCAGCAAACTGAAAGCAAACTGCTTCAGGTGGTCCTTATTAACAGGTATGGAGAAAAAAAAGCATTTGTTGGATCAATAGCTCCATACCAGGTTCCAAGATATGTGTTAATTTGTTCAAGCAATGAAACTACATCGGGTAAAGCAGCTGGAATAGGAATCACTGCTTGGTTAAGTATATGATAATTCACTGTCACTCTCTGAGATTCACCTTTCTTTTGCCCAGCCCAAATAGGTGAGTTGAATGGGGATGTAGCGGGAATACCACTTCTGCATCCTTTCAAGTCCTTGATAGTGGTACTAATCTCAGAAATCCCTCCAGGAATGCAGTATTTCTTTTGGTTACTATTTTCCTAGGTAGAGGCAGTTCTAATGACCTCAACTTGGCCTTTCTCACCATCATAGCACTCTTTCCAGAGGTAGATGGAACCAATGTGGGAATTCTGCCAGCTGATGTGTACATCTATTTCAATTATGCATTCTGGAACTGGAGAAATAATTACAGGATAGATTCAGAGACCTAATGGGCTCCCTGTGAAATGGACTTGAGCTAAAACTACATTGATTATCTGACCTTCACCTGATCTATTTTGACTGGTGGGCCACAGTGACATTTTGGGTATTGTGGAATCAGTATTCAGTAGTCCCTAAAATGTTTGATTATTTCCTTCTTCTCAGTGCACAATTGCCCTGGCAAAAAGCTGTATGTCCCTTTGGGTAAGACTGGAAAAAAGATTAATGTTATAATTTTTTGTAGGCCAGGAGCAATGGCCCATGCCTGTAATCCCAGCACTCTGGGAGGCTGAGGCAGGAGCATCACTTGAGTCCAGAATTTCAAGACTAGGACAACATAGGGAGAACTTGTCTCTACGAAAACGGAAATAAAAAAATTAACCAGGTGTGATGACATGTGCCTGTGGTACCAGCTACTCAGTAGGCTGAAGTGGGAGGATCGCTTGAGCCCAGGTAGTCGAGGCTGCAGTGAGCTGTGATCATGTCATTGCACTCCAGCCTGGGTGACAGAGCGAGACCCTGTCTCAAAAACAAACAAAAACTGTTTTGTTTTTGTTTTTTCAGTATACTTGGATTCTTCCTCTAGGGGACCTGGCCTCCCTTTCATTCAAGGATTCTGGGTCTGTAAACTGGCTCAAGACTGTAAATTGTTTGAGGGGCCATGCTCTTGTTATGATTCAGGTTAGGCTTTTGTTCACTTGACTTAGAACTTTTCTGTTTATAAGGTCAAGTAAGAATTTAGTAGGCCTATTATCTACTCAATTCCAGAAGCATCATCTTCATTGAGCCAATGCCTAGGTCTGTGCAAATCAAACCATTCTGATTGCTGCCTGGACCCTGTACGGTAACCATTCCCATCTTGCCTCTGGTGGTTGAGTGCTGCCCCTTGGCTCCTGCCACCCTGGAATCTAACTACTCCCATTCCATTCCATTTAGGTTTTCTAGTTAGTGCTATGGCTCCCACCGTCAGGTCTGGACCACAGAGAAGAGCAATCACAGAGCTCTTCAAGGATGCTGGGCTCCCCTCACAAATTTATTTCTCACAACAGTGGTGAAAGGTATATGTTTTGGTGGGTGAGCAGGTCTTAAATGACAAATCTACTATAACATTCCAATCTCCTTACACCTTTGAATCCCTTCCTCTTCGTAAAACCAAGGCAGATCTGGCATTTCCCACTTGCTCACTACGGGTCACATTCTGGTCCACATTTCAGCCACACAACCAAACGAACTATTAGAGCCCTTTCTAATTTCCCAAGACACAACACTAAATTCAGACTCTCTGCTTTGTGAGTCCGTATCAATAAATTTGATCTGATCCAGCTTCACACTCCTTCCACCATTATCCCACATCCTTAATATCATTCCAACATATGTTCCCAGATTTCTATTTGTATAAATTAGAAAACTAAAGTAGTTCTTTTGCAGTATAGAATACCAACTCTTGGATCACATTTTGTGCGTCATCTGTAGGGGCCTGTTGGCACTTTAGTCTAGTTATAGGTCTAGAAGCAAAGAGGGATGATGGGACGGGTCCTGAAAAGAATCAGCATTGTCTTGCCTGACAACTGCCTCAAGGAGGTCATTAGTTTCCTCAGGCCATGCAGGATTAATTCTCTCAGATGGGGGTATGGAAGCTTCTGCTTCCGCTGGGGGTAGAGAGGCTGTTTCCACTCAAAGAAGACTTCAAAGAAGACTCATCAGAATTTAGGGGCTCAATGTCCCCATTCAGTGTCTTCCCTCATGTACCCATTCCAACTTGTAGGACTCGCGCTTCTCCATCAGTGTCCTCACTTTAACAGTAGACACCTTGTGATGCTGGGAGTTAATTTGTGTCGTAATCCAGTGAGTTGCAGGTTGAGATTCTGGGTTTGAGTTTCAGCAATCTCAGTTCTGCTATAGGAGATAAGGGTCTCTTTCACAGCATACAGAGAAGCTCTTAGGTCATTTATGTGGTGCATGAGCTGCAAATTTGAATCCCTGGACTCATTCTATCCCAACCCCACCAGTTTGTCCAGCCACATTAAGAGCCATCGGCCAATCTCACAATACTCATTATTTTGACAAAAATGTTCTAAAGTATCATATATGCAGTCACATAGGCCTTGCTTCTTTTAAGTGGTTGACTAGAAGTAGCCAATGGTGATAGTTTGCATATCTCTATTGCCAGAGCATGCCATGGACTATCAGTGCACTCTTTACTTCTGGAAATAGAGTCATGAGCATCTTTAAATCTAATTAGAGAAAATTGCAAATATCCCAGAAATCATTTAGAAAACTCCACCTTAAAACATTGTTCCTTTAGAAGCACGCTTGGCACCAAAATCTGTATTAGCCTGTGTTCTCCAGAGAAACAGAACCAAAAAAAAAAAAAAAACAAAAAAACAAAAAACGTATCTATAAAAAGATATTTGCTATAAGGAATTGGATCATGAAGTTATGGAGGCTGACAAGTCCTGAGATCCTCATTTAGCAAGCTGGAGATGCAGCAGAGCCGACAATGTAACTCCAGTCTGAGTCTGAAGGCTTGAGAACCAGGAGAGCCAACGGTGTTGTTCCAGTCCAAAACTGGCAGGGTGGGGACCCAGGAAGAGCCAATATTTCAGTTTGAGTCTCAAGGCAGGAAAAAATTAAAACAACATCCCTGTTCTGAACCCCTTCTCAGGCAGGGGATGTTCTCTCTTACTTGCAGGAGGGTCGGTCTTTTTTTCTATTCAGGCCTGAGATTGGATAAGGCCCATCACATTCCAGAGGGGGCAATTTGCTTTACTCGGTTTATTGATTTAAACGTTAAACTCATCCAAAAACACTAAGAACAATGTTTGATCAAATGTCTGTGTATCCTGTAGTCCAGTCATGTTGACACATAAAATTAACGCTCACGGTGACCCTATTTTGAAGCCCACCGGCACTGAGAACTTACAAGAAACATTTAGTGTTTTATGTCTAAATATGAATAGCCAGGGATCACTAAGCATCAGAGGCCAAGCCTCTAAGATGAAACACAGAGTCCAAACAAGAGTAACTTGAAGGAAACAGAAGAAATTGTCAAAAACAAACTACTTACTATTAGTTAATGTCCTCAGAAAAGGTGAGAGTCAAGATGCATGTAAGAATGAGAGTGATAAAAAAGTTAACATTCAGAGAACAAGAAAGAGCCTCCTGGATGTTAAAACAAAGATGGCACAACCGTAAAACTAAATATGAAGGGTGACATTGAAAAAAATCTTCCTCGAAGCAGCACTGAGACAGGAGTAGCAGCAAGCAGGATAAGCAAATTAGAAGATCCATCAATAATTATATCAGAGTGAGATAACAGAGAAAACAAGAGGAGAGGGAGATTATTTAAAGTTCAAAAAACCAAGACAGGCCAGGTAGGGTGGCTCACACCTGTAATCCTAGCCCTTTGGGAGGCTGAGGTCAGGAGTTTGAGACCAGCCTGGCCAACATGGAGAAACGCAGTCTCTACTAAAAATACAAAAATTAGCCAGGTGCGGTGGCGCATGCCTGTAGTCCCAGCTACTTGGGGGCTGAGGGAGGAGGATGTGTGGAACCCGGCAGGTGGAGGTTGCAGTGAGCCAAGATCATGCCATCGCACTCCAGCATGGGCAACAGAGAGAGACTCCCTCTCAAAAACAAAAACAAAACAAACAAACAAAAAAACCCCCAAATCTCAAGACAAACGATATTACTTTTGCTGAATTAAAGGACATGAATTTTCCTACTGAGCGGCCTACTGAGTGCTCTGCACAAGAAATGCAGTGGGGGGCAGGGGGTGAGGGGGTAAGTGACCCAAGCCAGAAGAGAACCCTTCTAAAGGACAAAATTAGGATCAAGACAAGATGACTTTTGTCTGTGAAGTCAGGAAGACAGGAGCTCAGTGTTTCTGTTGGCTGTTTCTCTCCACATCTGGGGAGAGCCCATCTGTCTCATCCAGAGCAGAAATAAGAGATGGAGAGGGAGAGAGAGAGAGAGAGAGAGAGACAGAGAGAGAGAGAGAGAGAGATACTATGTTGGAATCTCCTTTTCGTCATTTATGCTCACCCTTCAGCACTTTCTTCTCTAGTATGTCTAGTATGATGGGAACTGATACCAATACATGTGTCTTTTGGCCAAAACGTTTTGAGACTGTTTTCAACAGGAGTGAGATGGGTGGTCTGTAATCCACAACCTGCAGGCACTTGTCACTGTTCTAGCCAAACCCAAACCCACACCCACACACGCACACACACGTGCAGGCTCTACTCCTCATCTGCAAATCACTGCTTAGAGGAAAGAAGTTCATTTACTCATTCGTGAAAGCTGATGTTCTTGCCCACTTAGTGCATTGCAGACACTGTGCTGGCGAATGAAGGAGGATCAGTCTCTGCCTTTAAAGGGCTTTTTGTCCAAAAGCATCCTGGTGAAGGCAGAAAAACAGGCAATTTCATGTGGCTGAGATGTTGGGCACAGCGCACAAGAGAGAGAGAAAAACCTGCCTTTCTTTCCTCCCTTTCCTTCCTCCTTCCTTTCTTCCCTCTTCCTTTCTCTCTCTCTCTCTGTTTCTTATGGTAGGAGTACCTAAAATCTATTCTCTTAGCAAGTTTTCGTATATTAGCTACAGTACTCATGTTGTACATTAGCTTTCCAGATTTATTACCTCTTCGTACTCTTGTTTTTTTGAGACAGAGTCTTGCTCTGTCGCCCAGACTGGAGTGCAGTGGGACGATCTTGGCTCACTGCAACCTCCGCCTCCAGGTTCAGGTGATTCTCCTGTCTCAGCCTCCTGAGTAGCTGGGATTATAGGTGTGCACCACCACGCCTGGAAAATGTTTGTATTTTTAGTAGAGATGGAGTTTCACCAAGTTGGCCAGACTGGTCTTGAACTCCTGACCTCAGATCACCTGAGATCCACCAACCTTGGTCTCCCAAAGTGCTGAGATTACAGGCATGAGCCACTGTGCCTGGCCCTTTGACTGCACCCTTTGACCCTTTGACCTACATATCCCCATTTCTCACTCCTCCCTAACACCTGGTAACCACCTTTCTACTCTAGGTTCAACCAGATTATTGCAAATGGCAGATCCTCTTTTCTTTTTTCTTTTCTCTTCTTTTCTTTCTTTCTTTTTCTTTCTCAGAGACAGTCTCACTCTCACCCAGGCTGGAGTGCAGTGGTGCCATCACAGCTTATTGCAGCCTCAAACTCCTGGGCTCAAGGGATCCTCCTGCCTCAGCCTCATGAGTAGCCGGGACTACAGGCACATGCCACCGTGTCTGGCTAATTTTTAAATTTTTTTTGCAGAGATGGGGTTTCACTATGTTGCCCAGGTTGGTCTTGAACTCCTGGCCTCAAGTCATCTTTCTGCCCTGGCTTCCCAGAGTGCTGATATTACATATGTGAACCACTGAGCCTAACTCGCCTGTTAGAAACTCTAACAAAAAAGGTTTCTTATTGTATGAAGACCTCTGCAACTTGCTTTTCTCATTCACCTTTAAACTTCTAAGATGCCTGCTTTCATTAATGATATTTATCATCAAAGAAAACTGCAATGAGTAGAGACATAGTAAACCCATCTCAGCCACAAATCCAGCATGCTGGCCTATGGACATTTTCCTCCGGGGTCCCGAAAGTTCTAATGGGGCATAAAGAAGTAAATTTTCAGGCAGTTATTTTGGACAGCTGATCATTGGTCTTATACATTGATAATTGTTTTTCTCCCTCACATTAAACCCACCTTTATTTTTTAAATTTTTAATTGTATTATTTTAAATTTTATTTTAAGTTTCAGATACATATGCAAAACATGCAGGCTTGTCACATAGGTAAACGTGTGGCATGGTGGTTGCTGCACCTATCAACCCATCACTAGGTGTTAAGCTCCACATGCATTAGCTATTTATTCTGATTCTCTCCCTCCCCCCACTCCCCCACAGACCCGGGTGTGTGTTGTTCATCTATATCCCTGCAAAGTACATGATCTTCCTTCTTATGGCTGCATAGTATTCCATGGTGTATATGGACCACATTTTCTTTTCCAGTCTATCATTGATGGGCATTTGGGTTGATTCCATGTCTTTGCTATTGTGAATAGTGCTGCTATAAACATATGTGTGCATGTATCTTTATAATAGAATCGTTTATATTCCTTTGTAAACCCACCTTTAAACGTGGAGAATGTTTATTTAATGTCCTTCATAGAATCCTTACATAGTAGTAAAAAGTAGAAGACATTTAAATCTGAAGATTAATTATAACTTTTAAAACTCCGATTTGCTAACTACATACGTGGTCAGAATATTTATACAGGCTGGGCACGGTGGTGCACGCCTGTAATCCCAGCACGTTTGGAATAGCAAGGTGGGTAGATGGGTGGATTGCTTGAGGTCAGGAGTTTGAGGCCAGCTTGGGCAACATGGTGAAACGCCGTCGCTCAATAAAAACAAAACAAAACAAAACAAATAAAAAAACTACTTATGGAGCAGTGTCTGCTTGTATGAAAGAAAGACAAGTAATAAAATCTTGTCTCTTTCCCAGAAAATAATGATAATCATAGGAACTGCCAGTTTAAACCCTACAAGAAATTTTATAAGGACACCCATCTCCCCTCTCAGGTTCTAGGAGAACACTTTTTGAGTACTGCCAGGCCTAGGGGTGGAATGGGGTTCCCAGGGTGCCCCAGCTGTGCCTGAAGAATTCAGGAATGTTAGATTACCCTCAGTTACCAAAACAGTCCTGTGTCAGCTAGGCCTGTGCAGAAAGGTGAATGAATGCCTGTGCTTTGGAATTCCACCCCCCCACCCCACCCACCAGCCTTCTCTCTCTCTCAGTAATAAAGCAGAGCTCATGCTCGCTCTGGGTGTTATTGCTCTTCAGGATTACACATTAATCCATACTGTGTAATTACTTTACAGCAACTTTGTTTTCTTAATTGTGCTGAGGCATCTGAGGAATTTGACACTGCTGTGGTGAGGTTGGCATTTGTTTATACCAACAACACACACCAGTAAGAAGCTTAAGCTCGCAAAAGCCTAATGCATTAGAGATGCCATGGCTCAAATATGAAATCATATCACGTAGCATATCTTAACCCGGGCACCAAGCTGTGATGTTTTATAATGAGTAAAAGGAGTCACTCCCCTTAGGCTAGGGCATGGTTAAGTTGAACACAGAAATGACATCATCTTGACTTTGCCTGGGCATTTGGCCACGTACCTCATATATGTTGCATCTTTAATAATGGGAAAAGTTATCCTGTGTCTTTCACCATGAGAAGGACAAGAAGTCAGGGCTAAATTGAATTAAATGCAAATCATCTTGAAAATCTGAAAACTGTGTCTCATAGAATTGGACTATAAAAACAGTCTTTATCTGAACCAGTGCAGAGAAGATTGAGATTGTCCACATTTTTCCCATTCTCTATCTCCGGATGACACTGTAGAGACCACTGAATGTGGGGCTTGTGGGAGAAAGGGAAGCCTAGCTCCCCAAAGCCTCTGCAGAGATAACAGGGGAGTGAGGAGGGCTCTGCAGGTGGACCTGTGGCTGTGAAGTTAAAACATTAGCCTCCATGGGACCCAAAAAATGCGGTACTGCTGTTTCCCATATACACTTTGCTCAGTAAAGTAAGGTCAAAGGTGCATGGAAGAAACTCAAAGGGGAGGCAGAACCCCAGGGCTAATCCTGACTCACTATTAACTAGGCTCTGTGGCATTGGGCATGAAGTAGAACCATTCGGGAAGTTTCAAAACATACGGATTTGCACCTTTAAAGAATACATTGTATAGTACTCTCTTTCCAGAGGCATTAAGATAATGGGAAAACAACTGCTTCTGGGAATGGAGAGATGAGGATCTGAATCTTGGCTCTGTGATGGAATTTCTGAATTGCCCAGGCAAGTTACTTACCTCTTAGGGCTTCCATTTCCTCACTCTGAAATAATGCCAGCCACGTCACAGAGTTAGCTCTGAATTAATGAGATGATATTTGTAGTGCAACTGGATCATTGCCTAACGTTGTAGTCCACTTGTGCTGCTATAACAAAATATCGTAGACTGGGCGGCTTGAATAACAAACATTTATTTCTCACAATTCTGGGGGCTCAAAAGTCTAAGATCAAGCTGCTAGCAAATTCGGTTTCTAGTGAGGGCTGGCTTCCTGGCTGGTGGACAGCCACCCTCCTTGCAGTGTCCTTATACAGACTCTTCTCTGTGTGTGCTCATGGAAAGGTGATCTCTGTTTTCCTCTTCTTAGAAGGGCACTAATCCCATCAAGGAGTTCCACTTTGATAACGAAATCTAAACTTAATTACCTCCCGAAGGCACCACCTCCAAATACCATCACACGGCGGGTAAGGGGTTCAATACACCGATTTTATTTATTTATTTATTTTGAGACAGAGTCTCGCTCTGTTGCCTAGGCTGGAGTGCAGTGGTGCAATCTCAGCTCACTGTAGCCTCCACCTCCCGGGTTCAAGCGATTCTCCTGCCTCAGCCTCGAGAGTAGCTGGGATTATAGGCACCTGCCACTATGCCTGGCTAATTATTGTATTTTTAGTAGAGACAGGGTTTCACCATGTCGGCCAGGATGGTCTCGAACTCCTGACCTCAGATCCACCTGCCTTGGCCTCCCAAGTGCTGGGATTACAGGTGTGAGCCGCTGCGCCCATGGGGCCCAATAGACCAATTTTGAAGGGGCATATTTAGTCCATAACACTTCACAAACAGGAAGTACTCAGTAAACAGTAAGAATTATTACTGTCTGTAAAATGGGTAGGTTGGCTAACATGCTCTCTAGGGTATTTTCTAACTTAGAAAAAAATTCCAGATAATGTTATTAGCAACTCCTTTGCCCCTGCGTAATATCTTCCTTACTTCAGACTTCGCAAGAACGGCACTCCCTTCCTTTCTGTCTTGGAAATTCCTTCTATGTCTGTAAATTAGTGCCACCTTTTATCCAGCCATTGAATCAAACACAACGTGCTTGTTCTATCTAACTGGTATCCTTCAAATCCATTCATTTCTCCCCATATCTACTGCTATGAAGAACTAATGTTTAGACAATTATTATCCCTTGCATGAATTACTAAAATTGCCTTTTAACTAGCTTTCTGCCTTCCAGACTTGTACTTCCTGCTTTATCCATGGGTAACCATGAATGGATTCAAGGTGTGTTCATTCCTTCAACCCTCATGGTGGCTGGGCGGGGTCTGGGGCCACCTCTTCCTATTCCCCCATTGTACCATATAATATGACCATTTTCCATGCATGTTGTGGGTGCAAAATCTGGGAGGCACTAGTGTCTAATCCACTCTGTATACTGCAGCCAAAATGATCTTTGAAAGGAAAAGTCAGTGGCTCTTCGTGTTGCCTTTAAGATCAATTAAAATTTCTTAGACTGATAGATTCAGTTCACTTCATCAGCTTTAATTTATGTCAGGCTCAACAGGCTATCTTGAGAAAATGTTTTCCGAATTCCTTTAATTCCTTTTTTTTTTTTTTTAGCCTGCCAATAACTTAGCTTGGAGTAGTGAGCTTCTAGAATTTTCCCACAGTGTAGAGGAGACACTCCTGCCCCCAGTTATAAATGGAGTCAGAAAAGGGAACAGGATGTGGGGAAAGTAAAAGAAGAGCCCACTGGGCTGGGCGCGGTGCCTCACACCTGTAATCCCAGCACTTTGGGAGGCTGAGGAAGGCCGTTCACGAGGTCAGGAGTTCGAGACCAGCCTGGCCAATATGGTGAAACCCCATCTCTACTAAAAATACAAAAATTAGCTGAGCCTGGTGGTGGGTGCCTGTAGTCCCAGCTACTCGGGAGGCTGAGGCGGAAGAATTGCTTGAATCCGGGAGGTGGAGGTTGCAGTGAGCCGAGATTAGGCCATTGCACTCCCGTCTGGGCGACATAGTGAGACTCCGGCTCAAAAAAAAAAAAAAAAAAAAAAAAAAAAAAAAAAAAAAAAAAAAAAAAGCCCACTGTACTTGGGTGGCTGAGGTAGAAGGATCACTTGATGCCAGGAGTTCGAGGCTGCCGTGAGCTATGACTGCACCTCTGTAGTCCAGCTTGGGAGACAGAGCAAGACTCTGTCTCTAAAAACAATAAAAAGAAAATTTTAAAGAAGAAAACCTACCAGTCTTCTGGTTCTGAAGATTCTTGGGAGGAGAAGGGAGAAAGAGTGTTCGTGCAAAATGGAAGAAGAGGGAGGAGAGGGAAGCTGCCAGTTCTTAAGTCTCTGGTGGTGGAGTGGGGCGGGGACGGGGGACAGGGATCTTAATTAAATTAGTGGGTTACACCAAGAGGAAGGAGGGGAGCTATTGCCATAGGCTTTCTAGGGCACAGCCTCAGAAATATTATGGCAGTGTGGATATTTTTTAAGGCTCAACTTCATTCCTATGTGGAACACAAGCCAAGTCAGTCGCGGGGCCTCCTGAGGCAGGGGAAGGTGAGCCTGGGGCAGGGGCCACTGGCAGGCTGGACACCAAGCTCAGGGGAAAACAGCCAGCAGAGCCAAAGTGAGGTGGAGTCCTGAGCAAGCTGGGAGGTCCAGCTCACAGGCTGCACCAACAGCTCACATGACAAGCAACTCCAGAATCATGATGGGGTCTGAGAACCCCAGTGTCTCCCTGAAACCTCACAGGTACCTCTATAACACACCCTTCCTCCTATGCACCTGGACAGTCTCTCAAGAAAGAATCAGGGTCAGGCACGGTGGCTCACGCCTATAATCCCAATACTTTGGGACGCCGAGGCACGTGGATCACCTGAGGTCAGGGGTTCGGGACCAGCCTGGCCAACATGGCGAAATCTTATCTCTACTAAAAATACTAAAAATTAACTGGGCACGGTGGCAGGTGCCTGTAATCTCTGCTACTCAGGAGGCTGAGATAGGGAGAATTGCTTGACCCCGGGAGGCGGAGCTTGCAGTGAGTTGAGATCGCACCACTGCACTCCAGCCTGGGAGACAGAGCGAGACTCCGTCTCAAAAAATAAAAAAAGAAAAAGATAAAAGGAATCAGAAGAGGGGAGGCTTCTCCAAGATTGAGCATTGTTTTCCAAGAGAGATGTGGCGTTCCCTAAACAGTCTATTTAAATCATTGGATTGTATTATGCATTTAACAGACTTGAGCATTAACTTACTTTTCCTTTGACAGTTGAAGACTGAGGAAAAGGACTAAAATAAAGAAGTTACCATCTTCTGCACATCTCAATTGGAGTGTGTGACACACTTTGCAAACCTGTTATGTTTGTAAAGCTCAAAGCAAAGCAATGGTTTAAGGTAGCATGCAAAACTGACAGTTCTGTTTTCCCATTTCTCCTCTTCTGCTTCTCATGTTTTGCAAAGTCAGCACAGAATGGAAGGCAATGTTCTGAGATTCCACATTTGGGCAATTGATTGAATGATGCTGCTGTAACACACAAGTCTGGAGTGGAGTTGATACTGGGAACCTGATGATGAGCTACATTTTGGACAAGTTTAATTTGATGTGATTATGCATTACCAATATCAAGCTATGTCTTGCAAGTTGGGGGTATCTACTTGGAGCTAAAGAGATTGGGACAGGAGATATAGATTAGAGAGTTTTCAACATATGAGTGATAAATGAAGCTGTTGGGATCCCCTCCAATGAACAGTAAGAATATATATTTTTGGTAGAGGAAAGGGCTAATGATAAAGACCGAGAAAAAGAATGTTGTTAGTAAAATGGTCAACTGGGAAAAAGCGACAGAGTTGTGGAAGGCAAAAGAAGTTTCTTTCTTTCTCTCTTTTTTTTTTTTTTCCTGAGATGGAGTCCCGTTCTGTCACCCAGGCTGGAGTGCAGTGACACGATCTAGGCTCACTACAACCTCTGCCTCCCCAGTTCAAGCAATTCTCCTGCCTCAGCCTCCCAAGTGGCTGGGATTACAGGCACATGCCACCACGCCCAGCTAATTTTTGTATTTTTAGTAGAGGTGGGGTTTCACCATGTTGGCCAGGCTGGTTTTGAACTCCTGACCTTAAGTGATTCGCCCGTCTCGGTCTCTCAAAGTGCTGGGATTCCAGGCGTGAGCCACCGTGCCCCGCCGCCAAAAGAGGAATTTCAAGAGTTGGTGATAATCTGGGTCAAATCAGCTAATTAACTATTAATTCACTCAACGAATATTAAGCTGGCCATGTACCTGGTATAGTATTAGACTTGGGGGATACAAAGTTGAAAAGACAAAGCTAGCAGGGTGGTTGGGTAGGATGGGAGCTGGGGGAAGCCACTGGATCCTGACACCAGGAAATCACCCTGTAGTTTCATAAAGTGATGAGATCAGGGTAAAGTTGTGGTAGCAGAGGAGTGGCTGGAAGGGAGAATCTTTCTGAAGAAAGTCTGTGGTGAAACGCAGGAAAGCAAAGGGGTTCCACAGGAACTGACATTGGAAAGAAGACATTTGAGAGAGTGGGAAACGTGCGTGCATGTGTAAGCTGAGAGGATCACACTGATGGGCTCAACGCATTCTTTCAGCAAGGGTTTATTAATAGCTATTTGGGAGCAGACACAATTACTAGGGGAGGGGAGGATGACTTAGCAGTGAACAAAACTCCACCCTCAGGAGGTTTCCACTCTAGCAAAGGGAGACAGACAGAAAGCAAACTCAGAACACATAACGTGCTCATGTGTTGGCAAATGCTATAAACAACATGAGCACCAGGTGGTAGGGGAGAGGGTACTTTATTGGAGGCCAGGCCTCTCCATGGTGTACGCTTGCACTGAGGCCTAAGTCACGAGGCGAGGGGCACCTGCACCGTCATACGGATGAACAGCCCTCCAGCAGAGGGAGAAGCAGGTGAGGAGGTGGGAGTGAGCCTAGGATGCTGGAGGGAAGGCAAGGCGGGGAGGAAGGTTGCAGGAAGTGAGGTTCATAGGTGGACAGTGGTCAGCTCCACAGGGCTTTGCAGGTCAAGGCAAAGGGCTTGGCTTTTGTTTAATTGAGGTGCAAAACAACCGAAGGCTTTAGGCAGCGAATTGATCAGACTTCTTCTTTTTTAATGGTAAGAGAACTTTATTTTAATAAAAATGTCCTCTTTTTTAATTCACCCCTTTCTCTACCACTAGAAAGTAGCTTTATTGCTAAAAAGCAATCCGTTTATTTTATTTTATTTTATTTTATTTATTTATTTATTTATTTAGAGATGGAGTCTTGCTCAGGCTGGAGTGCAATGGCCCAATCTCAGCTCACTGCAACCTCTGCCTCCCGGGTTCAAGTGATTCTCCTGCCTCAGCCTCCTGAGTAGCTGGGATTACAGGTGTGCTGTCACCATACCCGGCTAATTTTTGTATTAGTAGAGACGGGGTTTCACCATGCTGGTCAGGCTGGTCCTGAACTCCTGACCTCAGATGATCCGCCCGCCTTAGTCTCCCAAAGTGCTGGGATTACAGACGTGAGCCACCGTGCCCGGTGAAGCAATCCGTTTATTTAGACATTCTCTTCTTAGGCATTTTTAAGTTTTTCCACCGCTGTAACACCACTGAGTATTTTTCACTTTCAGTCTTCTCTTCAAACACTTTTTTTTCGGGAGAATCTGCATCACTGTCTCTGTTCCTGCTTCCTTATCCTCTCCAATGAGAAGATCCAATGTATCTCCCACTTTCACCATTCTGCTTTTCTTCCATAATTTTTCCCCATTCAGCCTGAGTTCACCTTTGCAGAATGCATCTTCCACTTTGTTTCTTCCAATACCCTGGCTTGTCGTCAGGACAGCGTCATCCTGAAAAGATCGCACTACTGTTTCCAGGTCTTATAGTCTTTGACTATAGTAGGGCCATCCTCAAACTCCTCTTCCTGCTCGCTCATCTCGTTCTGATCACTTTCTGCATCAGAGTCCTCTTCATCTTCTATTTTTTGCAGAGACTTTTTAGTAGATTTTTTAGAGCTTATATTACTTTTGAGTCTTATGGAAAATGGAAAAATATATTCCAGAGACATTAAAAGCCCCGGGAGTCTCAGTGAGAAAATATTATGGAAAAGTGTTTTATAATTTGGTGCATGTAACTTGGTACTAGAAAAATACAAGTATTGATTCCAGGAAGTACAGGGTTTATGTGACGAAGGTGTCCCTCAGAGAACACCCCAGAGTCCAATTCAGGTATCTGGCTTTCTTAAAACACAAGCGTACAATTTGACACTAGTCATTGCCATGGCACTTATCACCTGTATGTCAGGGCCTCCGAACAGACACGTTTTTTCCTCCGAGGTCCACAATGCTTACTGTTGGAGAACCGTCTGTTGGAGATGAGAGGAGACTCAGCGAGAAGAGTCAGGAGGCCTGCGGTGGGCGGGGCAGGAGCTGCTGGTGCTGGACCAGCCGCAGGGTTTTGGCAGTGAAGATGCTGGGAAGTGGTAGAGCTGAGGACGGTTTGTGAGTGGAATTCCATCAGGACTTGATGGGTTTGGATGTGGCATTAAAGGGGAGCCTGGCTCAGAATAAAAGTGAAGTTGCAAGAGGACTGAATGATTGATAAAGAAGTCCCCAGGAAAGGAGGGAAAATGGAATTCAGCATTGCGGGGGGTGTAGGGGTGTGTGTGTGTGCGTGTGTGTGTGTGTATGTATGTAGGGAGGTTAAGACTTGATCAAAGCCTGGGCAACAAAGCAAGACCTTGTCTCTGCAAAACATTTTTAAAATATTAGCTTGGCGCAGTGGTGTGCTCCTATAGTCCCAGCTACAGGAGGCTGAGGCAGGAGGATTGCTTGAGCCCAGGAGTTCAAGGTCGCACTGAGCTGTGATCATGCCACTGCACTCTGGCCTGGGCAGTAAGATCCTGTCCCCTTCCTGAAAAAAAATAATAAAAATAAAAAGTGAAGTTACTAGAGGACTGAATGACTGATAAAGAAGTCCCCAGAAAAGGTGGGAAAATGGGATTCAGCATTGGGTGGGGGTGTGTGTGTGTGTGTGTGTGTGTGTGTGTGTGTGTATGTGTGTAGGGAGGTTAAGACTTGATCTGATTGGGATGCTTCTTTTTAGGCCCAGACAAGAAGGAATGGAACTTGTAAACAGAGAAACAGTCTATGACTTTGACAAATTCTGGGATCTCTCTGAGCCTTTTCTGTAAAACAGAGGCTTGTTGTTGGGATTCACACAGCTCATAAGTGCCCAGGGCCTGGCATAATGCCCAGCACCGTAGCAGGTAGGGAGAGAAAAAGAGCTTTGCAATGGGGACAGAGGAAGCTTGAGGAAGCCCCTTTCTCTGGATGACGTTCTCTTGGTGAACTAGGAGAGGAAATGATCCGAGGGCAGGGGCCTGGGGCAGGAGTGGCCTTGGAGGCAGGAGAGTGATAATATTTAGAAAGCTGCCGCCGAGGAGGTTGAGGAAGATCAAGGGCTATGACTTCTGAGATCCTTGCTGCGATTCAGTTATGTTTTTTTTCCCCTTGAAGTATTTTTTTAAGCCAACTGTTTCATTGAAAACTGAAAGTCTCTGTACAGAGTCCAAAAACAACAAAAGTCATATTACAATGATAAGACTTGACAGGAAAACAGCACTCGAGGGAGCTGTTCCCGGGACACCCCGGCTAGGAGGCTTCTTTAGTGACACTGTCTTTCCCCGTCCACTGCAAAGACCGACGTGAGCCTGGTCCAGGCTGGGGACTCTGAATTGACTGTGCTGTGTGAAAGGGACAGAAGGGTTCTGATGCCAATTTACTTCCAATCCATATGTAGGTTTCCTTTACAGAGGGCCATGGAGCTAGGTCACATCCAATAAGAGGGAGTGAGGAATAGGCTAGCATGCAGTGTTTTGATATACAATTTATATGGCAGCTGAGCACAGTGGTTCATGTCTATAATCCTGCCCATTTGGGAGGCCAAGGCAGGAGGACCTCTTGAGTCCAGGAATTCAGGACTAGCCTGGGTGACATATCAGGCTATAGAGACCTGATCTCTATATTTTTTTTCTTTATTTTTCTATAGAGACCCCATCTCTATAGAAAAATAAAATAATTTTCTGGATACGGTAGCATGCACTTGTATTCCAAGTTACTTGGGAGGCTTAGGAGGGAGGATCGATTGAATCCAGGAAGTCAAGGCTGCAGTGAGCCATGATTGGGTCACTATACTCTAGCTTGTGTGACAGAACAAGATCCTGTCTCAAAATAAATGAATGAACGAATGAATTTATAGGCACTGGGTCCCAGTTAGGATTTATTTTGATAGATTTAGTTACCCAGTTCATTCTTTTTCTACCTATTAAGAAAATATATATTGACAGCATTTAGTATGCATAAAATATTCCTGTCCTAAAGAACTACTTAAAAATCCTAAAGAACTACTTACAAATTTCACTTCTAGGTAGTTTCCTTTACACAACTAGTATGCATAATAGCACCATTGAAATACTGTGCTTTTATTTTCTCAAAGTCCATGACTTTTGGATGATGTAATTCAGTGAATTAAACATATTTTGTACTTCTTAGTTTCTTTCTATAAGACAATAAAATGACTGGGAGCAGTGGCTCACGCCTGTAATCCCAACACTTTGGGAGGCTGAGTTGGGAGGATTGCTTGAGCTCAGGAGTTCAAGACCAGTCTGGTTAACATAGCGAGACCCCATCTCTATTAAAAAATGATAATAATAAGTAAAAGAAAAGAAAATGTATAGCGTTTTCATGTAGATATTAACAAAAGAAGCTAATTTAATCCATTGTGATACTGATTTCAGTTTTTCTTTTCTATAAATCACTATAGCTTATTTTAATGAAACAACTTGTGAAATTTCCTGAAGTACTGTTATTTTTCCTTCCCTTTGTTAATTTCACATACTTTCAAATTTAATTTAGAAACTCGAGACTTCATTAACTTATTTCTGTATCTGTTAAAGTTTTTTATCCTTAAAAAAGGTTTGGGCCGGGCGTGGTGGCTCACGCCTGTAATCCCAACAGTTTGGAAGGCTGAAGGGGGCAGATCACGAGGTCAGGAGATCGAGACCATCCTGGCCAACATGCTGAAACCCTGCCTCTACTAAAAATACAAAAGTCATCTGGGTGTGGTGGTGCGTGCCTGTAATCCCAGCTACTCAGGAGGCTGAGGCAGGAGAATCGCTTGAACCAGGGAGTCAGAAGTTGCAGTGAGCCAAGATGGCGCCACTGCACTCCAGCCTGGCAATAGAGTGAGACATCATCGCAAAAAAACGAAACAAAACAAAACAAAACAAGGGTTTGTTCCACAGAAATGAGATATTCAGAATGAATTTATGACTTTAGGCTTGTGTTTCAGTTAGAAAGTAATGTCTGTGCTGACAAGTAGAAAAATACATCTTCAACAACACAGCTCTTTTTGGCCTATCTTGGAAAGTGTCCTTTTCCTGTTAATAGCAGTTATTAGAAGACTCATAAGAAGAGATGGAAAGATATTGTGTGAGAGTTTATTAGTGACACTGTCTCCCTGATTTAAGATACAAGAAATGCATCCACAATCCAACTGTTCATGTTCTATCCAGATTCTCGGTTTGAAAATATGATCAGAGCAACGTGATTGCAATCCTTGTCTTCTCTAACTGTGTTGCTGTGACTCTCTTTGGCAGTCCAGGTGATACTGTTTTCCGTATTATTCCTGTTCAGTTAAAGTGAAGATGTAAGTTATGTAGATGTCAGTGACACCTCTGTATTGAATTCTATGTCTATCAATAAATGATGTCACACAAGCAAGCTGGAAAGCAGCAGACTTTGCCAATTGCCAATGTTTTAACCTATATTACAACACTATTTGCTTTAAGTAATTAAAAATAATTTCTTGCTGTTTCTTGGACTGTGGTCAAATCCGCAGAGTAAACTCTGAGAATATTAATTCAGATCGAACCTCCAAGCATGTTAAATTTCCATTCTTGAGGAAGTTAAAATGTTTATTTTTTGGCAATCTTTATCTCCTGATTAATTTTACGATTCCTTCTTTAAATTCTGCCTTCATAATCACAGCCACATTATGGTTCGACATTTGAAAAACGGTAGCACATCAGCCATTGTATAGAGCATAGGCTGGGGATGGAGGAAAAGTGGGAAAGAAAAGCATTAGGAATCCAGATGTTCCGGTCACCGGAAAATGGACTTATAGTATCTGACATGGTGACAATGAGAAAACTTGTTTAGCAGTCAGGCTCGGGGAATCATGAAATTTCTGAGCTCTAGATATTTCTTAAATTTGCATACTGTACAATCTAATACATCTCTCCTATGTTCATAGTAGATGTAAGAAGAAGGTGGTGTGGTTAGAGACAGAACCAGAATGAAATCCTCCAGGGTTCAATTCAATACTCTATTTACTATACAACAAATCCTGTAAATAAAAAGAACTGGGGCAGGATTTTGCAAACAAGTATCATCAAGTTCTCTTTGCTGATTCTCGTTTTGTTTGGAACTTGGAAACTCTGAACCAGGTATGGCTGCTCAGGTAGGGTCAAAGCGGGGAAGGAGTTGAGATTTTCTTTGATGTGTTTCACAGTGGTAGAGTCTGCACACTGGAACTAATTGAAGTTAAGAGACTTGGGATCTAATCCCAATTTTGACGTTAACAATTTTAGGCAAATCACTAACCTGTCAGTAGTTTAGAGGCTTCCATTGTAAATGAGTGATTTAGCCTAAATCAGCGGTTCTCAAACTTTCTGGCGTGCATCAGAATCACCTGGAGGCTTGTTAGAAACGACTTGGCTGTGCCCAATATCCCCTAAGTTTCTGGTTCACCAGGTTCAGGTGGGACCTGAGAATTTGCCTTCCTCGTCAGTTTGCGTTTTGTCTGAGCACCCCATGTTGAGAACCAGTGGCCTACAGATCATCTCAAAGGTCTTTTCCTGTGTGAAAAATTATTCATCTTTTTACCTCAACCTTTTCAGCAAAGGGAAGTTTATACTTTCATGGTGCTTGGAGTGGGTAGGGCAGGGAGGTGTTTATTTTTATTTTTATTTTTTGGTGAGACAGAGTCTCACTCCTTCACCCAGGCTGGAGTGTAGTGGCGCAGTCTCGGCTCACTGCAACCTCGCCTCCCGGGTTCAAGTGATTCTTGTGCCTAAGCCTCCCGAGTAGCTGGGATTACTAGGTGTGTGCCACCACACCCGGCTAATTTTTGTATTTTTAGTAGAGTTTTGTGAGATCTTCCGATGAAAGGCACAAGTTATTTGAAGTATTATTTTAATACAGTGTTATGTAGAAAGCCACAAGGTTGTTGTAAGGGGAATGTGAGATATTCTACGTATCTGGCGAAAAGAAAATGTGGAGGAACTCTGTCATACTGAGTGCATTATCGACTTTAAAGTAGTGTCTTACCATGGAAACTCATCTCAAAACAAACTTTATTTATTTAAGTTGGAGTCAGTGGGAGTCACTAACGAGAAAAAATAGTTGTGAATCAGAACATTAAGTGAAAAAACATAAAACAAGTATTTGATGTTACTGCTAGCTAAAGAATTCTTCAAGTAAGAATTTTTCAGTTACGTTTGATTGATTGATGTTCTTTCATAGTTAAAATAGCATGAAGCCATGGTTTTAATCCCGTCTTACTCCTTTTTTGACCTTGAATGCAAATATGCTTGGCTTTTTTTTTATTGCGTTAAAGGCAGTACTTTAATCATAACAAAGTAAAATGGGGAATCCAAAGGTATAGTCAGTTCTTTGTTCCTATTAGAGATCAGTTTGGCTTGTAGCAATCTCTCTTCAGGAGTATGTATTGGCTGAGGTTAGCTGTGTATACTGGGAGTTTTAGGGATTACAGTTACTTTCTGTACTATATGGTAACTTAGTTGCTAAGTGGACGTACCCCTTGCTTTTTTACACACTGCTGATTTGTTTTAGGACCCGTTTTTAATAACAAATATTCCCAAGAGTTGGAAAGCATCTTGTAAAATGTAAAAATTGTATTTGAGATAGAAAAATATTCCCCGATATACAATAATGTATTTTACATTTATTTAATCTAAAAATGATCTCAAATCTTATGCAGGTCACTTAAAAAGATATGACTTTTTTCTGGTCAAAGTTAAATGCACTGGTGATCTACTTTTGTCTCAATGAGACACGACCCTTGTAAAATGTAAATTTATAGAAAAGAAAGAAAATGAACATACACCTCTCAGAGGCTTTCTGTGGGCTGATAACAAAGCTAGTGTTTTACCTTGTTTTCACTGACACAGCAGGGGGGAAGCCGTGGGAGGAAGGGTCTTGCCATGAAAAGGAGCCTGGTTGATCATTTAAAGACCATCTGGGAAACTTGTTTGCAAAGAGCTGGTGAGTGCCCTGGACATTAAGTGCCTGATAGGGCACAACCATTGTCCTCACAGAAGCACAAAGAGGAGCTCTGCAGCCTGCGTCGAGGTTCATCAGAGCTTCAAGTTAAGACTTTCTTTTTTGTTTTAAGTCAGCTCGATTTGACATGATTCGATGGTTTTGTTTTAGAAATAATTGTATCAGAAATTTAAAATGCATCTCATCATGGCTACAATCAAAATATCAGAGAAGTGTTGTCAAGGATGTAGAGAAATTGCACCCCACACACTTGGTTGGTGAAATACAAAATGGTGCAGCAGCTTTTGGGAAACAGCCTCACACTTCCTCAAATGGTTCAATACAGAGTTCCCATAGAGTGGATTGGCCATTCCACTCCTCTTTCTTCCTCTCTCCCTCTTCCCACATACTTTCGGACCTGAGTGTAGGCTCTGTGAGAACAAGGTCTGGTCCTTTGCGTCACTGTCTCTCTCCAACACCTGGAATGAGTTCAGCACACAGCAGTGACTCAACATATTTTTAATCGAATAAATCAATAAGGAAGAGGCATACAAGTGAGGTCATTAAGAGCATGGGCTCAGCCAGGCACGGTGGCTCATGCTTGTAATCCCAGTACTTTGGGAGGCCAAGGCGAGGGGATCACCTGAGGTCAGGAGTTCAAGACCAGCCTGGCCAACATGGTGAAACTCCATCTCTACTAACAATACAAAAATTAGCCAGACGTTGTGGCACATGCCTGTAATCCCAGCTACGCAGGAGGCTAAAGGAGGAGAATTGCTTGAACCCAGGAGGCAAAGGATGCAGTGAGCTGAGATCCCGCAACTGCACTCCAGCTTGGGCAACACAGAGATGCTGTCTCCAAAAACAAACAAACAAACAAACAAACAAACAAACAAACAAACAAAAAAAGAGCATGGGCTCTAGAGTTACCCTGCCTCGGTATGAATTCTGGCTCAACTTTTAACTGCAGGGCCTTGCATTAGTTTACTAGGCCTAGGCCTCTTTGAGCCTCAGTTTGTTCATCTGTGAAATGGAATGCAAATAACACTTGGATTTTTGAGTGACAAGCACTCAGCAAAAGCTTATTAAAAGTAAAGAAAATTCATTTCACAAAGGGTTAATAAGAATTGACTGCATGACCCTTTTTACCATGTAATATGGGGCATCATCTCTATAGATGAATAAGATGTGGTCCCTGGCTACAAGATTATAAGAAACTTTCACCCTAGTAGGAGAGAAATCTATAAAAGCCAAGAAACGACCTAGGTGTGTGAAGAATACACCAAGCAAATATACCACATTAGAAATCACACATTCCAACGTTCCCAAAAATGAACCCAAAGGGAGACATAGTAATTTTGAAATAAATTTCTCTCTCAGAGTTATTGTGTCACCAGTGAAAATGTTGATTTCTGTAAGTTTCAAGTGGATAGGTTTTGGTCATCATGAAAATTTTATTTCATGCCTGCCTAATGTATCTCATCAAAAAACAATAAAAATTAGTACATTGAACTTAATGTGTCAGAAGGAATTCAAAAATACAACGCATTTTTGTCTTCTACTCTTCCTTTACAATGTATTCAGAGGGAGTATTCCCCCTCCGCCGCCATCCCTAGATCGTAACTTGGGCCGGTCCTGTGATTATGGGGTTCACTGTTAGATAACTGCAGTCCTAGTAGATTGCGACCCCAGTATCTTTACTAGGTTGTCTTCTTCCTCCTAGACTTAGGCTATAGAAAACACTATAGTGGGCTGGGCAAGAGTGGCTCATGCCTGTAATCCCAGCACTTTGGGAGGCCGAGGTGGGTGGATCACAAGGTCAGGAGTTCGAGACAGCCTGGCCAGCATGGTACAACCCCGTCTCTACTGAAAAAATACAAAAAATTAGCTGGGTGTGGTGGAGGGCGCCTGTAATCCCAGCTATTCAGGAGGCTGAGGCAGGAGAATCTCTTGAACTCGGGAGGCAGAGATTGCAGTGAGCCAAGACCATGCCACTGCACTCCAGCCTGGGCAACAAAGTGAGACTCCATCTTGGGGAAAAAAAAAAAGAAAGAAAAGAAAACACTACAGTAAAGAATTCACAGCTAAGAAACTTAACACCGTATGGGAAAACAAAATACAGATGGGAGACTGGGGCTATGACTTAATATATTCTATCCTTAGATTTACTAACTGTAGTTAATGACAACCAAATTAGGAAGAGTAGTTGGTACGCAAGCTTCATAAGCCTCTGCAGGAGTTGAAAGATCAGTTATAGTTTGAGAATTGCAAAGTTTCTCAGAAGATTCTGAAACTCTACAGATGTTTTTGAATGGTGGAAAATGGAATCATTGCAAGATTTGCTAGTTAGGGTGCTCCTAATTGGCTGTCTAACCACAGAGAAGTGTATCACCAACATCCTTAACGGAGAGGAGATTCCCATGGGAAAAAGGGGTGGAGGCGTGGGAGGTGGCGTATTCTAACTCTCAAAAGATTGATATAGGAACTTTTGTAAGGAAATCATGGCTATATCTTTACAAATAGTTTTAAATTTTTAAATTTTTTTTTTTTTTTTTTTTTTTTTGGACAGAGTCTCACTGTGTCCCCCAGGCTGGAGTGCAGTGGTGCGATCTCAGCTCACTGTAACCTCTGCCTCCCAGGTTCAAGCAATTCTCGTGCCTCAGCCTCCTGAGTAGCTGGGATTACAGGCATGCACCATCACACCCGGCTAATTTTTTGTAATTCTAGTAGAGACGGAGTTTCACCATGTTGCCTCCTGAGCTCAGGAGGCTGGTCTCAAACTCCTGAGCTCAGGTGATCCTCCCACCTTGGCCTCCCAAAGTGCTCGGATTACAGGTGTGAGTCACCATCACCAGCCACCAACAATTTTTAAAAGATCCATTGAAGGAAATAGCTAAAGCAAAAGTTGACTGTTGTTAAGAAAATCACTATAACCATAGGCTGTCTAAATAATGGTTTACTGTTGTCATAATCAAAGTATATATATATGTGACTCCTTTGTGTGTGTGTATATATATATATATGGTGTATATGTGTGTGCGTGCTTATCTTTCTATAGTCCTAATATTGGGCAAAGGAGCCAATTATCAATATTCTTCTCTCAACTTAAATAGTGGAGGTATTTTCACGACTCTTCTGTTAAGACTGGAATTTCAATGCTTGCCTTCTCTATAAAAGAGGCTGATAAGAGGTTTTTCTGTATAAAGCAAGTCTAATTCTGCACAAATCCAAGAGAGATTCAGTTAAGTAAAAACCTTTGTGTGATAAAAATTTACTTAGCGTTTATATAAAAACATCCCTTTACATATTTTTACATTTAATAAGAGTACACCAAATAAAAACGTTTTTATTAACATCTTATCCATTTTCAACTAATAATGAGTAACAAACCAGTTATTGTCATCAGATGCGCTTTCTCTCCTCCTTTCCTAAGATCTCAAATAAATTAGTTTTACTTAATTAAAAAAAGTAGATCCTATAGTATGTTTTCCCCTTTCTGGTCCTCCCTGCATTTGTTCAGTCGCCTCTCTGGCTTCACGACCCAGAGCTGTTACGGTCTCTTAGATTTCCAGCATGGTCCCCAGAGAGGCAGACCTGAATGCCTGAGATGGAAAAAGTTCCGAGAAATATTTCCTTCAGCTATTTCATACAGTTAGGCATTGCTCAGTTTCCCAATCCCTGTGTTTAGCTGCTCCCAGGACACGAGGTTGTGTAGCCTTAGCTCTGCCCATGATAGCTTCATGCCAGCATGCACAAAGCTCTGTAGTCCATCTCAGTCCCTGCCCTCCTAACATGCAGAAAGACAGTATTGAGTATTAGGTTTGCTTTCCCGTGTTCTCTAACTTTATGTCCGTGATCTATACAAGGCTTTATTACAAAAACCTCAGCTTCTGCTTTATCTATGTTTTCTCTCCCTAACTCACAATATCTATTTTTCCAATTATTCCCCAAAAGATGTTTTATAATTCTTGTGCAGTTCACCCACGTTTTTTGCCACCATATAAAAGTAAATCCACTGTACCAGAATCTAGCATAAAGAAACTTGTGGTTGGGGAAATAATTTAATATTTAAAAGCTAAAAGCAAAGAAACAAACATACAAAACAAAACAAAGAACTCTTATTTCACTGATGAGCTTCTGAAATGTAGGATTTGCTATTTTAAAATTGTTAGTGGTTAGCTGAACTCTGTTCAGCAGAGTTTAATAACATATGATATAAGCATTCTCTGTCCTCCTTTCCTTTTTTAACCTAAAATTTTAATGAAAATACAAAACTTTTTGTTCTGCAATGTCGCAGTGCGTTGTTAAACGGGCAAAGGCCCTAACATCTCCTTATATCACAGCTACAGTGCTTGCGCTGCCTGACCCTTGGACTATGTTGTAATGCCTTTGAAATCTGGGCTGGATTTTATTTATTTTTGTATTTCCCCCGGCTTTTAACTTGTCATAAAATTTATTAGGGGGGGAAAAAACCTTTCTTATTGCTTCTGAAATTGTCCCCTGCTGGAAGATGATTTATGAAAGTAGTAAGGTCATTGTCTGCATATACTCCAAAAAGAAAATTTAATTTGTGCCATTAGTTGTTTATTTCAATAACATGTAAGATTGGGAAAAATAAGAAATGTGGTACCAAGACGGTCTTTCTAGACCCCTTTGTTACTAAAAATCACACAAAGGCCCTTTTGTTTAAATGTTTTGGTTGCTGCTGATGTTAAAAGAACTCTGAAATCACTACTCCAGATGCAGTTACTGTGGGCAAGTATTCAACACCCACCAACCTTTGGTCTTCTTTTAACTGCCGCAGCTCAATAAAAGGGGGAGACAGAAGACACAGAGAAGGGAAAACACACATGCACTCACACACCTCCCAAACACATTAACACGGGCTGTGTGGCCTCTGTGACAGCCTTGCAGGCTCAGCTGGGGTTTTATGGCCTTTGCTGGTCTTGCTGGGGACAGGTAACTGATGAGCACGGGTAAGAGGAGCACGCAGATGCAGCTCTTTGCTATTGTTGTCAAAGAAAACAATACAGTTGAGCTCAAGCATCTCTAGTGAGCAGCATAATCATCACAGGGACACACGATCATTAGGCATCTATGTTTAACATTTCATGTAAATTGCTGTAATTAATATCATTGTAAAAAAATCTCACACACACAGGTTCTTGCTTTGGTGTATTTGTAACCAGTCTGGAATGTTCCCCTGTGAAACCTACCATTCCTTTCTGTCATTATCATCACCACCAGTACCATCTCCCCCACGTCACATGATCTAACTGCATTTACTCACAGAGGATTCGAGATCCCCTTGCCTTCTGAGGCATGCCCAAGCTTAAATTCTGCCCACGAACTCCTCCCACAGTTTGCCTCCCCCATCCTCCCGCACTGCCCTGGCCACCGGAGCCCTTACACTGTGCTCTGGTCCCCAGAACTATAGAGTGGAAGGCTGCTGGCTGCAGAAATTCGAAGTGTTGGGCTGTTGAACTCAACACTGTGTAGGTAAGAGGATAACAATTCAATGGTGAAACAGGGAAGGGAAGTCAAAGTTCAGGGTTGGTCCTACAGGAATAAGAGGATCTATGTAGATAGAGGGCTGGCTCCCCCAGTCCTTGAGTGGTGATCAGCTATGTTGAAGAAGATGAGTGAGGAAGAAAGGAGAGCCTGGCAAAGCCCAGAATAACCCTCTGGCCCGGCTTTTTCACCCACCCACACAAAGCCACTGGGCTTCTGAACTGGTTCCCTTTCAGGACATCCAGGATGCCAGGGGCATTTCTGACACCCTCTCCTAGTGTGGGGTCTGCCTCACATAAATATTCTATGTGGATATAAATGTTAGGGGGTTAATAATTTGACAGTTTTGTCTGGAGCTATATCATTTACAAAAAGTGTTTTCATTTAATCCTAATAACCTGGGGTGGCAGGCAGATTATCATTCCCATCTTATAAATGAGTAAACTGAGGCTCAGGGGAGATGTGGCATGGCTTAGGTCCTGCCGACAGCCAGTGGTTAAGTCAGAACCCGACTCAGTTCAAGAAAGCAGAGACTGCTGGGGGTCAGGAAGGCGGTGAACTCAGGGATAGAAACAGGGTGGGAATGGAAGGAGGAGCTGCTGAAGGTGAGGGAAAGGGAAAGGAAAGACAGGAAATCCCCGAGACAAACCTGCGTCCTTCCCCATTTTGTTGCGTTAGACAGTTTATCTCCATCTCTGCAGTCAGTGAAAAGCTATGCACCAAGGTAATGTGGGCTCTTTGAGTGACTGCTTTTTCATCTCAGCAAGAATTATTAGCTGCAAATTTTAAAACCTGAAAAAAAAAGTCTCTTCTATTTTGGGCAACCCTTTCCTTCGGTTTCATTCTAGTCATATCATCAATTTCTGTTTATAAATGAATTTGAAGGGATCATGCAAATCCTTCAACTGCACGAACATCTGGCGTCCAATGTTGCTTCTCTGGGAAATCTTGGAAGACCCTCTTTCTCTTGGAATAGCTGAGTTCTGTTGTTCTTATATTAACATCATCTATAAAATATTCTGCCATAAATTATTAAATATTGGACTGCTTTTCTGCTAATCTTGCTCCTTTCTAATTTTAAAATAAAAATGTTCATTTAAAAATAGGATAAAACAATCTGTTGTTTTTAGCTAATAAAAGATTCTTGCCCTACTCTTAGCAGTTAGAGAATAGTTGTTCATCTTTGGGACTTTTTTCTTGCTTCTTGCTCTTCCCTTGTGACTGCCAAGTTTAGATCATTCTTCTGTAAGTAGGGCCAAGATTATGCTATTTATAATGTATAAACTAGACCTCTAAGTCACTACATCAGTGGTCCTTAAACTTCTTAGTCTTAGAATCTCATTATACTCTTGAAAATTATCAAGGACTCCAAAGAGCCCTTATGTGGGCTTATGTGGGTTATATCTACCAATATTTACCCATAGTAGAAATTAAAACTGAGAGAGTTGTGAAATATTTATTTATAATTCATTTCCAATAGCAGTAATAATGTCAACTGAAATAACATATTTGTAAAAATAAAAGTTACTATACTAAACAAAAAGAATGTATGAGAAGAATGGCATTGTTTTGCACGTTTGTAAATGTCTTCTGTCTGGCTTAATGGAAACAGCTGAATTCTCATATCTGTTTTACATTCAGTCTGTTGCAACATCACACGTCATGTAGGCTCCAGAAAACTCCATTGCAAAAAAGACAAATACCATCTTAGTATTATTATGAAAATAATTTTGACCTTATACAGTTTCTGAGAAGGTCTTGAGGACCATCATGAGCCTCCAAACTATATACCCTTTGATAATTGCTACATGAAATCATGATAAGACTCAAAGGAACCTGAAGAGATCACTCTAATAGTATGAAATAGTGTCAGTATTAAATCAGGTTTTGATTTTGTGTGTATTCTTGTACTGAATGTATCACTCACTTCCTCCTTAACCTAATATCCATATGATTATTTGCTGCCTGCTTTCTGTCCCATTGTTCAGGTTTGATCCTTGTGGTCATCTCAGAGGTATTCGTCTCAGCTTCAACTGAGAAAGTAGAATAATATATTGTTCCTGGCCCACAGAAGCGTATGTTTTACTTATTATTATTTCTTTTTTTTTTTTTGAGACGGAGTCTCGCTCTGTCGCCCAGGCTGGAGTGCAGTGGCCGGATCTCAGCTCACTGCAAGCTCCGCCTCCTGGGTTTACGCCATTCTCCTGCCTCAGCCTCCCTAGTAGCTGGGACTACAGGCACCTGCCACCTCACTCGGCTAGTTTTTTGTATTTTTTTAGTAGAGACGGGGTTTCACCATGTTAGCCAGGATGGTCTCTATCTCCTGACCTTGTGATCCGCCCGTCTCGGCCTCCCTTATTATTATTTCTAATTATAATTATCATTACTTTATAAATCAAAGGTTTATTTTGAAAGTCAATAATAATTATTAAATTTTCCTTTTAGTGGGTGATTATGAATGTTCATTAGAGTATTCAATTACAATCATGATCTGCTCATTGAAGTTCATTCAAACAGTCTAGACTACTCTACCAGTTTTCGACTGCATTTTCTGTTCACTCTGATGATAGTTTTTGCAATTGCTTTTGATGTTTTTGTCATGAAATCTTTGCCTGTGCCTATGTCCCAAATGGTATTGACTAGATTTTCTTCTAGGGTTTCTATAGTTTTGAGTTTTACATTTAAGTCTTTAATCCATCTTGAGTTAATTTTTGTATAAGGTGTAAGGAAGGGGTTCAGTTTCAATTTTCTGCATATGGCTAGTCAGTTTCCCAGTACCATTTATTAAATAGGAGATCCTTTCCCCGTTGCTTGTTTTTGTCAGGGTTGTCAAAGATCAGATGGTTGTAGACGTGTGGTCTTATTTCCGAGATCTCTGTTCTGTTCCATTAGTCTATGTCTTCTTATTTTTCTGCCTAATGTTGTTTGTGCTAGACTTCCATAATCACAATTCTCCACCTTGCACCTGTCCACAGTCAGCCTTAACATGGGATCTGGCTCCTAAATCTGTGGTTTCTTTGCCATGAGGCAGGATACCTAGCTCAAGGTCAGCCGGTTTGAATTGGCCATGTGCCCTATCTTTTTATGCTTGATCCATCTGCCCTGTCATCCCTATACTGGATCCAGAATCATCTGTTTTTATGAAACTTCTTATCTCTTGATTCTTCTGCTCAGCTGGGATAATGGTGTAAGTTCTGATTCCCCGGGTTTTGATTTTGTGTATTTTCTTGTACTGAATGTATCACTCACTTTCTCTTTAACCTAATATCCATATGATTATTTGCTGCCTGCTTTCTGTCCCGTTGTTCAGGTTTGATCCTTGTGGTCATCTCAGAGGCATTTGTCTCAGCTTCAACTATTTATTCTTGGTGCCTAACAAATCTAAATATTCTCATGTCAATAACGTATAGGTTTATATAAGAAGCCACTGATGGCTAGGTGCGGTGGCTCATGCCTGTAATCCAAGCACTTTAGGTGGCCAAGGTGGGAAGATCAACTGAGGTCAGTTTTAAGACTAGCCTGGCCAACATGGTGAAACCCCGTCTCTACTAAAAACACAAAAATTAGCTGGGTGTGGTGGCAGGCACCTGTAATCCCAGCTACTTGGGAGGCTGAGGCAGGAGAATCACTTGAACTCTGGAGGTGGAGTTTGCCGTAAGCCGAGATCGCACCACTGCACTCCAGCCTGGGCGACAAGAGTGAGACTCTGTCTCAGGAAAAAAAAAAAAAAAAAAAAAAAAAGCCATTGATGAACAATAGAGAACATAGAAATATCAGTCTCTGATATATGTGAAACGCATAGTGTACTTTAGCAGAAATGGGTCTGGTTAAGGCAGCATTATATAAAGGTGTTGTTAATTAGATTTTTCCAGGATCTTCATAGCAATTGTCATGAGTTCACCTAGTACAGATATCAGTGTAAAATAATGACTATGACATTATTCAGAAGACGAAAGGATTTGTTGAGTATGGAATGAGAAATAAGTGTACTTTTCTACAGACCTGCAGTAAACAAATTCTAGTGGATTTACAGTGGTTCAGATATCAACCTTCAAGTCCTTTTCAATAAGGAAGTGGTGATAAAACTAAGGAGTACAGTTTAAAAAATGCCTCTATTTAGTCTAGTTCAGTGTAACCTGGGCACTATTGACATTTTGAGTGGATAATTCTACGTTGCTGAGTTTGTCTTGTTTGTTGTAGGATAGTTAGCAGTATCTCTGGCCTCTACCTGCTAGATAGCGCTCCCTTTGACAATCACAAATGTCTCCAGACTTTGCTAGATGTTTTCTTGGGGGCAAAATCCCCCCCTATTAAGAACTACTGGTCTAATCTTTATACATTTATTACAGTGTAGCCTGATTTTTGATTTATTTGTGAAATGGCTACAAGGACATTGCACTTAATTTTATTTTTTTATTTTTATGAAAATATTTTATTACTGTAACTTGTTTTCATTCTTTTATTTTTTCACCCCCTTTACCAGAATATGAGCTTATCATATTTGCTATATATTCTTGTGTAGTTATTTTGTTGTTATTAATTGTTAATGTTAATCATTATCCATTTTTCCCAGTAGACTTTTTTTTTTTTTTGAGACAGAGTCTTACTCTCATCCAGGCTGGAGTGCAGTGGTGTGATCTCGGCTCACTGCAACCTCCGCCTCCTGGGTTCAAGCAATTCTTCTGCCTCAGCCTCTGGAGTAGCTGGGATTACAGGCACCTGCCACCATGCCTGGCTAATTTTTGTATTTTTAGTAGAGACGAGCTTTCACCATGTTGGCCAGGCTGGTCTCAAACTCCTGACCTCAGGTGATCCGTTCGCCTCGGCCTCCCAAAGTGCTGGGATTACAGGTGTGAGCCACTGCGCTTGGTCATTCCCCAGTAGATTCTAAGTACCATGAAGGAAAAAAACTTTTTCCAGACCAATGTATCTCTTTGTCTATATTAGTGGCTGCCAGCTGGTGGGTATTTAATGGATATTTGTAAAGAGAGTGAAAGAATTAATTTTTATGCCTGGATCAACAGCCAATCAATATGTTATTGCTTATGGAAAACTGGAATAAGAGTCAGGTCTGGATTCAAGTGTTGGCTGTACTGTGAGGACTTTGGCAAATCTTTTTACTTCACTGACTGTTTTTGTTTGTTTTTGTGTTTGAGACAGGGTCTTGCTCTGCCACCCAGGCTGGATGTGCAGTGGTGCAGTCATGGCTTACTTCAGCCTTGATCAGCCCGCCACCACGCCCGGCTAATTTTTTGTATTTTTAGTAGAGATAGGGTTTCACCATGTTAACTAGGATGGTCTCGATCTCCTGACCTTGTGATCCGCCCGCCTCAGCCTCCCAAAGTGCTGGGATTACAGGCATGAGCCACCACGCTGGGCTTCATTCAGCCTTTGACTGTTTGAATATTGCTATTATGATTTTCTGTCTTTGCTCATTGTTCTTAAGTTATAGACCACCATCAATGTGTAGAACAGAATAATGGTTTAAATTCAGTTTAGTATTTAGGTTTCTGTGCAATGAACAGCTCAAATCTAATGGTGCTACAGGAATGTCTGGAGACTGACTTTGCTGAACCGTCACCTACACTTCAACGCTGTGTATGCCACATTGCTTTGCTTCTGTATATGGCCAACACCAAGCCATGACCATCCATAAAACTTCTTCTGACAGTGATTCTGGCCAGTGGCAAAATCTATGCTCATTGCCTGACTGCACTACAGTCTGCAACAAGTTCACTTAAACATTAATTACAAAAGAATATTGCAATGGTTAATTTTATGTGTCAATTTGAGTGAGTAACAAAGTCCTAGATATCGGTTAAAAATTTCTGGGTATGTCTGTGAGAGTATTTCTGGAAAAAATTGATGTTTGAATCTGCAGACTGAGTGAAGCAGATTGCCCTCCAACCCCCACCCTGCAGTGTGGATGGGCCTCATCCAATTGGTTAAAAGCCTGAATAGTACAAAAGGCAGGATAAGGAGGAATGTGCTCTCTCTGCCTGACTGCCTGGGTTAGGACATTGGTCTTTTCCTCTTCTCAGACTGGAACTTACACCATCAGTGTTCCTGGTTGCCAGGCCTTTGGACTCAGACTGGAACTGTACCACTGGCTTTCTTGGGTGTCCAGCTTGCCAGCTGCAGAGATTAGATTATTCAGTTTTGATATGGTTTGGATGTGTCTCCACCCAAATATCATCTTGAATTGTAGTTGCCATAATCCCCACGTGTCATAGGAGGGCCCTGGCGGAAGGCAGTTGAATCATGGGGGCAATTACCACCTTGCTGTTCTCGTGATAGTGCATGAGTTCTCATGAGATCTGATGGTTTTATAAGGGGCTTCTCCCTTTTGCTTGGTACTTCTTCTTGCTGCTGCCATATGAAGAAGGATCTGTTTGCTTTCCCTTCTGCCATGATTGTAAGTTTCCTGAGGCCTCCGCAGCCATGCAAAACTCTGAGTCAATTAAACCTCTTTCCTTTACAAATTGCCCAGTCTCAGATATGTCTTTATTAGCAGAGTGAGAATGGGCTAACACAAGCCTTCATCCCACAAGTTAATCCTTATAGTAAATTTCTCTCTCTCTTTCTCTCCACACACACACACACACACACACACACACACATTATATATAGATGTAAAAATATTATCTCCTATTCATTCTGTTTCTCTGGAGAACCCAAACCAATACAAGTGTATATGTAATATTATCTGACACAGTTAAGACCTGTAAAGCTAAAGCTGGACATATTCTTGTCAATAGTGAGTTATTGTAGTGTTGAAGAGGTCAAGTTTTGTAAAAAAGTTGCCTAGACTTTAATTCCATTTCCATCATTTACTGTGTAGCTGTGGGCAAAGCACTTAACTGCAGTAAACCCACCTGTAAAATGGAGATAAAAATATCTACATCAAAGAATTGCTTTGAGGATTAAATGGCATAGACACAATGTCAAAAGGACTTGGCGAGACAATCTGAAGCTCTCACTGGCCAAAGATGGGAAAATTTGAACTTCTATAAGAATAAGAATTTCAATGGATTGAAACCTATCAAATATGTTTAAAACCATAACTTTGAAAATGAGTATAATGAATATAAAAAGTAAGAAACTCATCACCTTCTAAGGATAATAAAGACCCAATTTTTATCATGAAAACCACATAAGGGGAACACTTGTCCTGCTTTTCCCATGTGAACCACACCACTGGTGACCAAATAGATGACAGGAAGAATCATCTTATAAAATTATTCCATTGCATAAATAAAAGCAAAGTAGTAGAATTAGAACATTACTAGTATGCAAACCTAATTAATTGATAGATCTAGGCATTGAGCACCAGTAGCTGCTACCATAAAAAAAAACAGTGAAAACCAGATATTGCTGCTGATAGGAAACCAATATACCCGTATAGATTTCCAAAGAGCTCCTACCTGCCTCTGAGGCTTCCTAGGACTGCCATGACAAAGTACCACAAGCTGGGCAGCTTAAACCATGGAAGTTGACTGTTGCACCATTCTGGAGGTGGAAGTCCAAACCAAGATACCAGCAGGGTTGGTTTCTTCCGGATGCAGTGAGGACTCCTTCCTCGTCTTGTGGATGGCCATCTTCTCCTGTGTCTCTTCACACAATCTTCCCACATCTGTCTCCACGTCCAATTTCTCCTTTTTATGAGGACACTGGTCATACTGGATTCGGGCCCACCCTAATGAGCTCATTTAAAATTTTTTTTCTTTCTTTTTTTTTTTTTTTTTTGAGACAGGGTCTCACTCTCTCGCCCAGGTTGGAGTGCAGTGGTTCAATCACAGCTCACTGCAGCCTTGAACTCCTGGGCTCAAGTGAGTCTCCTGCCGCAGCCTCCTGATTAGCTGGGACCGCAGGCGTGCATCACCAGGTCTGGCTAAATTTTTTTGTATTTTTTTATAGAGACAGGGTTTTGCCATGTCATCCAGGCTGGTCTCGAAATCCTAAGCTCAAATGATCCACCTATCTTGGCCTCCCAAGGTGCTGGGATTACAGGCACGAGTCACAGTGCCCAGCCTTAATGTTTTTTTCTTTTCTTTTCTTTTCTTTTCTTTTCTTTTTTTTTTTTTTTTGAGACAAGGTCTTGCTTTCTCACCCAGGCTGGAGTGCAGTGGTATGATCACAGCTCACTGCAGTCTCTAACTCCCTGGGCTCAAGTTAGCCTCCTGCCTCAGCTTCCTGAGTAGCTGGAACCACAGATGAGCACCACCATGCCCAGCTAACTTATTTTTAAATTTTTTTGTAGAGATGGAGTCTTGCTATGTTGCCCAAGTTGGTCTTGAACTCCTGGACTCAAGTGATCCTTCTGCCTTGGCCTCCGAAAGTACTGGGATTGCAGGCATGAGCCACCATGCCCAGTCTTATTTTTAACTTGATTATGTCTGTAAAGATCCTATTTCCAAATAAGGTCACATTCTGAGCTACTAGGGGTTGGACTCCAATGTATTTTCTGCTGGGGGAAAAAATTCAACCCTTAACAGGAAGGAATTTTGGGATTCCAGCTCCTTGAAGCATGGTCTAGAAGGGGTTGCATGGGATCCACGTGGTCATGTCCTCTTACCTCCCCTGTAGGGAGGGCCATGGCCGAGGAAAGCCATAGGCACCGTCGCTAGTGTGCCTGTGGATAAGGCACTCTGTAACGTAGCATGTATAATTATAAACTGTGGCAAACTCTACCCGGTCCTTTTCTCTGAGCCCTCACCATTTGAGAACAAGCTGGCTCTATGACCTACTGCTAACAGCTACAACCCTTTGCCTGAGGGCTTTCTCTGGCCAAAACAGTTGCTCTAATTCAGGAAATTAACAATTCCCTGGAAGCAACTCTCAATCAATGACTGCAGGGAGTTGATGTATAAATATCCCGGCTTCCTCACTCCTTGAAAAGGATAATTCTGAGGAAAGGCAAACATGTGGACCAGTATCAAAGGCTTTCCCCTGTCCTTTTAAAATTTCATTAGAAGATATTTGTTTAATGTGAGAAAAATTAATGTTGAGCTGCTATAAACTCAACATTAATTTTATGTGTGCATATATACACATATATCTACAAGTATGTGTATATACACATATCTATATGTATATACACATATATGTATATATACATATTTGCACACATGTATGTATATATACATATACACACACACATATGTATATATAAAAACTCCTGGACCTTGCTTTTTAAGGTGGTAGAAGCAGACAATAAATGAAATACATGAAGAAGGGGGATATCCATGTGACAGCAATTCTTGCCTGTTTGGTGCACCACTGCGTCCCCCAGCCAACACAAGGCCTGGTGCATGTGTGCATGAGTGATGCCTATTGAAGATGTTAACAGTAACAGAGCAGGGAACTGCAGCACCCATGGGGTGGGAAGGGGGATGAGGCGGTGCTGTGGTTTGGCTATTTTTCCCCTCCAAATCTCATGTTGAAATGTGATCCCCAATGTTGGAGGTGGAACTTGGTGGGAGGTGTTTTGGTCATGGGGACAGGTCCCTCCTGAATAGTTTGGTGCCTTCCCCATGGTCATGAGTGAATTCTCACTCAGTGTTCAAGTGAGTGCTGGTTGCTTAAAAAAGCCTGGCACCTCCTTCTCCTATCTCTCTCTCGCTTCCTCTCTCCCCATGTCATCACATGCTGGCTTCCTGTTCATCCTGCCATGACTAAAAGCTTCCTGAGGCCTCACCAGAAGCTGAGCCGATGCTAGTGAAATGCTTGTACAGCCTGCAGATTTGTGAGACAAATAAACCTCTTTTCCTTTATAAATTACCTAGTCCTGAGTATTCCTTTATAGCAACACAAAACGGACTAACACAGGCGGCAGAGTCAAGATTACTTATGATGCTGTACTTCATTATCTTATTTTGTTCTTACCATGATTTTCCTTTCTCCCAATATTATGATTCTTTGAAAGCTGTCTATACCTGGCATGTGATGTTTCTCTACATTTATTTTTTAAAACAACTGAGCAAGGGAGAAAAGTGGATGTCACCTGACTGGACCCAGGCCAGTGACAACATATCTCACAAGCTCCAGCTTGCCATTGCCTCTTAAACAGAAGAGTGTCAGACAATTATTATTTTCATTGTCCCAGGCATCAATAAGTCATAAAACATTCAACTGTCATTTTTTCTATTAAAGGTGGAATCTCATTATTAAGTCAGTTATTATGTCCCTGATTTATTCATGCACTATTATTTTCTCTGTTCATTCTCTTTTTCTCTTTTTATTTTCTGGGATTGCTTTCTTTAGGACGTGGAAGTCAATCTGCTTTTAGCTCAAGCAACCCATACAGACCTGGTATTAACCTTGCTTCTGAAATCTTTACCTATTTCTGATTTCACTGAACTTCCATAGTTTCCATCTCTGAGACACAATTCAGCCAGGAAGCTGAACTCATACATAGTTTTACCAATTGCCTAATATAAGACTAGTGTGATAATCTTGTTCACTACAGTGCCATCTTTTTGTGGTGAATTATATTTTCTTTTGGAAAAGATGATCTAATTTTAAAAAATGTTATCTCATTTACATCACCTAGAACACTAGGAGCTGGTGGTAGACATTCAACTCCTTGTTGGATTGATCAGGAGATAACTACAGGCTTTTTAAGGCTGTTTTAGACCTGAATGGTAAAATACAGAATAGCCATTTACTAGGCACTTCTTTAATGTCCAGTGAATGCAAAGAAAGTAAAAGATACAATGACGACCGTGGAAGAACACAGAGGAAATTGTACAGCTTGAATAAAGAAGCAATTTAGTAGAGAAGGATTCAATTGGACATGGTGGAAAATAATTAGATTGATTAGATGGGTCTTTAGATGCAAATAGGAACGCTGCTGAAAGAAAGAAAATGTACTGACCTGTCTGCTCCATGGCACACATAGGAAAGCAACAGCTTTGTGAGTGTTGAAAATGAACACTACACTATTTATTTTGGCTCATAGAAGACTTACCACATTGTACTCATGTTACAGCTCCTTAGCATTTTGAAGTTGTTGATAGAGTTCATCATGTAGAGACCCTTTAGTACACTCCACACCAGACTCTGGGGTGTTTGTGTGTGTGTGTTACGTGTGTGTGCTTGGTAATTGTTTTTCTATAGTACTTTCTCTTCTCATACTTGTTTGTTAAACACTATGTGTAGAAATTGTAGAATTTTATCTACACTTGAACCTTTTCCTTTTGTCAACAAATAGATTTCACTGGTACTGTATCTAAATAATAAAATCAACAGTAGAAAAGTTATTCCAGCTTTCAACTATAAATATGATGACCTTTTAACCCCTTTGCTGAAGTTTATTTAGCTTACCACTGATTAAGCACTAGTCCAAAAAGTTTTTTATTCTCCGCTTTTTAATCTGATACAAAGTAGGATGAACTCATTGAGTGATTCATACATTCAAGAAATATTTATTGATTTATCAACACTGTAAGTCTATGGCACTGAACAAAACAAACTTTTGCTTTCATGCAGCTTACATTCTAATGGGATGGGATTGACAATGAATATATTAACACATAGTGTTTGATAAATACAGTATTGTATATTTATGTGACAGAAATCTTCATTTAGGACTGGGAGCGGTGGCTCATGTCTGTAATCCCAGCACTTTGGAAGGCCGAGGCAGGCGGATCACAAGGTCAGGAGATTGAGACCGTCCTGGCTAACATGGTGAAACCCCATCTCTACTAAAAAAATACAAAAAAATTAGCCGGGCGTGGTGGCAGGCATCTGTAGTCCCAGCTACTCAGGAGGCTGATGCAGGAGAATGGCGTGAACCTGGGAGGCAGAGGTTGCAGTAAGCCGAGATCACACTATTGCACTCCAGCCTGGGCGACAGAGTGAGACTCTGTCTCCAAAAAAGGAAAAGAAATCTTCATGTAGAAATGAGTGAAATATTCTATATTAGTTATCTCTTGCTGTGTAACATACCCCCAAACTTAACAGCTTGAAACAATAAATGTTTATTATCTCACCCCATTTCTGTGAGCCAGGAGTGGCTTAGCTGGACAGTTCTGCTCAGGGTCGTTCATAGGTTGCAGTCAAGATGTTGGCCAGGGCTGCAGTCATCTGAGTGCTTGACTGGGGATGAAGGATTGCTTCCAAGGTAGCTGACTCCCATGGCTAGCAAGTTAGCATGAGTCATCGGCCAGGAGGCCTCAATTCCTCACCATGTGGACCTCCACGAAGGGCTGCTTGAGTGTCCTCACAACGTGGAGGTTGTCTTTCTCCACTGGGGTGTGATCCAGAAGAAAGACAGGCAGAAGCCACAATGTCCTTCATGACATAGTCTTATAGTCACATATCTTTACTTCTCCCATATTCTGTTGAAGCAAGTCACATCTTCACGGGGAGGGAAATTAGGCTTTACCTCTGAAAAGGGAAATATCAAAGAATTTGTGGACATATTCAAAAATTACCATAATTACCCTGATGCATTAAAAAACAAACGGTGTGCTTCAGAGACCTTTAAATTAGCCATGCCTTGTTTTATTCATATTGTTTGTTAGCATATAATACCATGTTATGCCTTGTTTTACATCTGTTGCTTATTATTGATTAATATTATTGTTGGATAAAGAATTATTGACCATTTCAATTTCTTGAGCCTCATTTTTCTTACTACTTTGGTCACTTCTAAGCTGCCACCATCATTTAACATTTCCTTAATAAAAACATTTGAGATTTTTCTTTTTCATTTCTGAAATTGTGGATGAATTTAAGATCACTTGTTGCTACTTTACATTTGTATCAAAGACTATTTGCCTAAATGACAGCTATACTGGAATTACATGGTCCAGGGTAAAATAAAATCCCCTCTTAGTTTGATTTAGCCATTCCACAATGTGTGCGTATATCAAAATATCATATTGTACACCATAAATATTTACAACTTTCATTTGTCAATTTGAAAAAATCTCCTCCAGTTCCCAAATAAGTTAATTTTGTGGTGCATATATTGTCTGTAGAAGTGCAGCTCCTATGTGGAGACCACTCAGGATTGTTTGTACATAAATACTGTAAGATGAAGTGAAAGTTTCCATTTTTAGTCAGCTACATTTTAGCCCAAAGACCTGGTGGGAGATTGTGCATGGTTGTTCTGAGGATATCAATAACATCTAAAGAAATGTGGGTGAAGGAGTAATTTTTTGGCTACTTGGCTATAATATTTGCATACTTGACTGGAACAAATAAGAGACTCTTCTTTTTGTGGCCCATATGTGATGACAGTTACAAGGCTTATCTCTAAGTGACTGAAACGCTGAATTTGGAATTCATCAAGCTCGACTTTTCTCCATGACTGGACTTCTTCTTTGAGCAGTCTTCCATGAGAAGCCCTTAGGGAGTCTTTAAAAGTATGGCAGCTCTACTGGAGGTTGACAATGATTAAGCCTTTGGACCTTTTAGGATAAAGGACTTTTGTCAACTACATAAGGCTCCCTTTTCCCAGAAGGGAATGCTTTTAAGTTTCTTAGTGGATTAATTAGTAACTGAAGAAAACACCATTCCTTGAATTGTTGCCACTTTTCCAACAAATAAAACAGCAGAAAAAAATGCTATCAGAAGAAGAAATTTTAAAAACCATATAAAAGATAATCAGTCAAATTTCAGACCTTGTCAATTATGTAGAGATTTCATTTGTACTAGATTCCACACTCAATAGAAGAAGCTGCTGATGGAGCCAGATGTTAAAGAGAGAAGGAGGAGTAGGAAAAGCACTGGTGAGGAAATTAGCATCCTAGTTTTACATTGACATAGATTGAAGAGGATGGAAGCTCTTTGTCTTAGAAACATCTAATATTTTACACAAAGAGCCCTAAATAAACAAAGGCCAAGTGCTGATTAAAGCAATACTTACATTTGAGAATCCTTTTGGGTGAGAGGATGCATACCTAAGATGCATTTATGTTGATGTTAAGCAATATTGCATTGGTTAAATTTATGATGACAGGGTTGAGAAAGACATTGTAGATGATTTAATTATAGATGAAATGATTTGGTGGATCATTACTTGATGAAGGGATATGGGAGAGCTACTAGCACCTTCCAGTACACTATTCTGGGGGGAAAAAAAGCCTCCACTGGTTTTGGATATTCAGTCTTTGTAAAATAATAACTTCATTAGAGGTCATTTTGTAGTTGTGTTTTCATTATGAAAAAAAAGAAATGAGAACCACAGAACTAAACAGAATACAAACTGTAAAAATCCAGTGAAATTAAAGCTCAAACAACATTTGCCTGTGAGGTTTGTGGGGAAGACAGAGCAAAGGGGGCCGGAAGGCCGACAGTGTTTTGGTCCTAAGTGAAATTGGAGCCCCTCTGTTTACACCAGGTGTATTAGGGGTTTTCACAGAAAAAAACCAATAGGATACATATATACATATATGTATATGTATGTGTGTGTATATATGTATGTGTATATATGTATGTGTGTGTGTATATATGTGTGTGTGTGTATATATATATAAACACTGTGCAAAATATTAGGTGTTTCTGAGACAAAGAGCTTCCAACATCTTCAGTCTGTGTCACTGTAAAACTAGAGATGTCTCAAATATCCAAGATGCTAACTCTTCCCTATCTATATATACACACATATCATACATATACATACATATATACATACATACATACATATACACACAATACATACATGTACACACACAGACATATTTAAGTATATATTAGTATGCTTAATAATTTTTTAATTTGTTATGGGAATTGGCTCACACGATTATGAAGGGTGAGAAGTCCCACCATCTGTCCTCTGCAAGTTGGAAAAGCAGAAAGACCAATGGTGTAATTCAGTCCGAAGGCCTGAGAACCTGTGTGTGTGGAGGTGGAGGGGGTGGTGGGGGATGGGGGCGTGGGCTACTAGTGTAAGTACTGGAGTCTGAATGCCAGAGAACCAGGAGCATTGATGTCTAGGATGGGATTTGACAGGTGCTCTGGCTCAAGGAGACAGAGACAAAATCCATCCCTTTCTCTGCCTTTGGTTTTATTTGGGCCCTCAGTGGTTGGATGATGGTCGCCCACATTAGTACGGGTGATCTTTACTCAGCCTCCTGATTCAAATGCTAATTTCATCCAGAAACACTCTCACAGACACACCCAGAAATAACGTGTTACCAGCTCTCTGGGCATCCCTTAGCCCAGTCAAACTGACACATAAAATTAACCATCACACCAGATGGTGTCTCTCTCTTGGGGAGCCAAGTGGAGCCTGAGTTGGCATCTGATGACCAATAATGGCAATAAGTGTTTCTCTGTGGATGTAATATTTTTATTTTAATACTGACAGAAATGCCTCAGTTTGACATGCAAAGTATGATTTGCTATCATTGCATTATTGATAGCTTCTGATAAATTGCATATCTTCATTCTCCATTAAAATATATAAACTATATACAGAACCCTGAATCTCCTTTTTATCCCATTGTCACCATGCCCTCCCTCCCTCCCTTTTCCCCCTTCCCTCCTTCCTCTCTCTCTCTCTTTTTTTTTTTTTTTTTTTTGGAGTCTCACTCTGTCACCCAGGCTGGAGTGCAGTGGCGCAATCTCAGCTCACTGCAATCTCCGCCTCCTGGGATCAAGTGATTCTCTTGTCTCAGTCTCCCAAATAGCCGGGACTACAGGCACCCACCACCATGTCCAGCTAATTTTTTTCTTTTTTAATTTTTTTTCTTAGTAGAGACGGGATATCACTATATTGGCCAGGCTGGTCTCGAACTCCTGACTTTGTGATCTGCCCGCCTTGGCCTTCCAAAGTGCTGGGATTACAGGTGTGAGCCACTGCGCCCGGTTTGCCTCTCTCCCTCTCCCCTGACTCCACTCCCTTCCCTCCGTCCCTCCCTCCTTCCTTCCTTCCTTCCTTCCTTCCCTCCTTCCCTCTTTTCTTTTCTTTTCATTTCTCTTTTCTTTTCTCTTCTCTTCTCTTCTCTTTCTTTTCGGAGAACAAGGTCTCACTCTGTCACCCAGGCTGGAGTACAGTGGCACAATCATGGCTCACCACAGCCTTGACCTCCTGGGCTCAAGTGAGCCTCCTGCCTCAGCCTCCTGAGTAGTTGGGACCGCGGGCACACACCACCACATCTGGCTCATTATATTTGTTTGTTTGTTTGTTTATTTTGTAGAGACGGGGTTCCACCCTCTTGACTCAGCTGGTCTCAAACTCCTGGCTCCAGTGATCTACCTGCCTTAGCCTCCCAAATTGCTAGGATTACAGGCATGAGCCACCACGCCTGACCATTTCCAATTTTCAAACCTAATGTCTCCAAAACCAGTTCAGCAAGTGAGTTTATACAACTACAGTAAGCCGTGTGAACTCACAGCAGACAGGAAGGGATTCATTAGTTCTCTCATTCAAAAATGCCTTCTTGGTCAGGGAGGGTGGCTCACACCTCCCAGCACTTTGGGAGGTCAAGGCAGGAGTATTGTTTGAGTTTAGGAGTTTGTGACCAGCCTGGGCAACATAGTAAGACTCCGTCTCTATAAAAACCAAACAAAAAAGCTTAGCCAGGCATCGTAGCACGTGCCTAAAGTCCCAGCTACTCAGGAGGCTGAGGTGGGAGGATTGCTTGATCCCAGGAGTTTGAGACTGCAGTGAGCCGTGATCATGCCACTGCACTCCAGCCTGGGTGACAGAGCCCTCTCGAAAAAATGAAAAAATAAAAGCCCCTTCCTTAGCTGCCCTCAACAACTGCTATCTCAATATTAGAAAAGAGAATGTTACAGCTAGAAGGATCCTTAATGTTCCTTTCCACCCAAAGCAGCTAGCTTGCTCAAGGTTACAGGGCCAGTTATGGACTGGGTAAGAGATCGGGATAATAAAGTTAGTTGGGAGTCTCGAGGTGTTCCTCTTGGAAACATGAATTTTCCAAGAAAAGGGAAATCTTAGGCCAGCATTTTAGTGGAAATGAAGTTATCTCACAAGAAGACATGGATGCAAAGGCAGAGGAGGTGATTCTGGAAAAGGAGTGAGGCACTGCCTGGTCCTCCCTGGTGAGACCAGCATTACGTTTGTATTCCTGTCCTTCTTAAACCTTAAGAAGGCGCTTTATGAAGTGGGCCCTATTTCTCCTGTCCTTTCGTACTAGGAGAAATATTAAATAGACAGAAACCCCATACCCCATCTGGCTGGTCACTGAGCGGCACACCCAGGGGATGTAACTTGGAGCAGGACAGAAGTGAAGGCTGTGGCCTTAACTTCCCGGTGTTTTTCAGGTTCTCCCTTGGGTTCTCTCCACTAGCAGCAGAGATTTCCTCCGACTCAGGTAGAACTGGTTTAACCACCCAGGGCTTTCTGTGGCTCCCTAAACTGAGGTTCCTCCAGCTCCTGAAATCCCTCCCGCCACCTGCCCCTTACCCCACCTGTTTCTCTAGGACTAGGCCCAGGAGAAGGGGAAAAATAGTGGCAAAGAATGGATAGAAGCCCATCACTCTGTAACCAAAAGCGAAAGTTCCATGGAACTCAAAAGGAAAAAATGATTTGATCTGGGAGTTTTCCCAGAATGGAATGCGAATGTATTAAAACAATTACTGTAAAACAATGACTGTCGCTATCATTTGTGAGCTGGTTGTGGATTTCAATAATCGTTTTGCTGACTTTTTGGCAGCAAGTGTGAGTCTTCCTGTTCTATGAGACCTTTGGGAGTGCTCTCAAAATCCTATGGAATCACCTGACTGCCTACAGGAAACCCTGATTGGTATTAATTTTCATCCTTTCCCTTTTGATGTCGAAGTAGACTGAAACACTTCCTGCTTTTCTACGTTCTTTTTCTTTCCACCGCTCTCCCATCCCAAATGGTTATAGTATTTCCAAATGCAAGGAGCTAGTTGTGAAAAATTAAGGCATAGTCTCCTGTTACAGGCTGAAATGTCTAAGGATCCCAAAGGGGAAACATATATGTGCCTTTAGTAGAAATCTGGATGTGTTGATTAGCAGTGGCTGCAGAATCTAAATACCTTTGGTAGGTTGAAACTAGAAGAAAATCTCCTCCTCTGTATGGAATGGTAGTTAAGTAATGGAAGAGCAGACAACTTTTAGACTGAGTTCAAAGTTAATTAAACTTGCCTAATTGTGGTCCGGGGCATTTGTGTATATATTTCTATTTTATTTGAAATAGGATTATTAAATATTTGTTATGCCAAACTGAAGTTAGGAAAATATAAAACAAAACATATTTTTAATTTTTAATTTTTTTTTTACTAGAAGTGTCTTGCATACATAAAACAATATATAAACAATTATTTTTATGTTCTTCTTGTTAACATTGTAGAGATTTTTTGAAATTTCAGCTTAGTGTGTTTAGGATTCTCAAATCTGCATCTCCTTCCTTCCTTCCTTCCTTCCTTCCTTCCTTCCTTCCTTCCTTCCTTCCTTCCTTCCTTCCTTCTTTCCTCCCTCCCTCCCTCCCTCTCTCTTTCTTTTTCTGTCTTTCCACACAGTTTCGCTCTTTACCCAGGCTGGAGTGCAGTGGCATGATCTCAACTCATTGTGACTTCTGCCTCCTGAGTTCAAGGGAGTCTCCTGCCTCAGATTCCCAGGTAGCTGGGACTACAGGTGCCTGCCACCACACCCAGCTAATTTTTGTATTTTTAATAGAGATGGGGTTTCACCATGTTGGTCAGGCTGGTCTCGAACACCAGGCCTCAAGTGATCCACCTGCCTCGGCCTCCCAAAGTGCTAGGATTACAAGCGTGAGCCACGGCACGGGGCCAAATCTGCATTTTATTTCCAAATGTTATATTTTTACATTGCCTAACTTAATTATTGGTTTATTTTTAGGTTTAGAGTGACATTCATTAATCTTTTTTCACCCTGAGACTTTGTCCTTATCAACATAGGAATTACGATTGAAACAAAAATCACTGAGTCTGAAACTCTTGGTATTATATTGACTTGTTCTGAGATTAGGAGTCTATAAAGTTAAATTGGAACTGTAAGAACAGCTGGTGCAAATGGCATTCTGTTCTTTTTGGATACTCCACAACTTCATAGGGGGTACAAAAAGTAACAGAAATCCACAGGAAAAAAATGTAGGCTTGATTGTTCCCTCTTTGTCTGCAGCACCCTCCTTCGTTAGTAGCTTCTGCACTTCAGGGCAAGGACATACAGTTCTTTTGTGGGTACTGCCTCATCTATCAACTCTTCCAAGGTACAACGATAAGGCCTTGAAAATAGAATTTAGCAGCGTCAATGTTTCTCTTTTTATTAGAAAAGATTAATCAACTTTTCCAAGTACGATTTAAAGTAGGTGAGGTTTTTGAATATTTATCTAATTGACGTTGATCTTTGAGTTAGAGATAGGGCTCAGTAAAAGAAAGCCAAATACCAGCTTTCCAACTGTAGAATGACTTAATGTTCCTGAATGATCAGAAGAATTTGAATAAGGCAGCACTTGAAAAATAAAAAAATAATAAAGCTTGAAGTCTTTACTACCTGAATTATCTGATAGGGAACCTGGCATGTTTAGGGAGATAACTACATTACTATGGTGTGAAGAATTCAGACCAAATGGAATTAAATGAAAGACAAGAACATGAGCAGTCGGGATAATTTAGTTAACCAGTGATGACTTCGCAGTGATGTAATGTCATAGATAAGAATGCTTAGCTCTGACTGTAGGATTTTTTCTAGGCAGAAAACTGCAGGTTTTTTTTTGCTATCTCTCAAGATAAAAGATAACTTAAGAACATACACGAGACAATTATATGTGAAAAAATTAAATAATTTTGAATATTCTGAAAATAGTTAAAAAGAAATATGAGGGAAAGAAAATAAGAGAAGAACCTCAGATTGTGAAATAAAGTTGAATATTTAGAGCAACTTGATTTATTTTTTTCTTTTATTCTGGAAAACATTGTTTTTAACTGGGGAAGGAGACTGGCTTTTTACAGATTAATAATTTGCTTAAAAGTTTGCTTAATTTGCTCCTCTGTGTTTATCAAATTATAGTTATAACCACTAATCCAAAATACTCCATCCCTTGTTCTCACATAAAGAAGTAATAAATTTTGAACAAGCTTAAAATGTTAATATCACATTGGTCCTCGAATTCCCTTGTTTGGGTTTATTTACCAGGTCACTTTCCTTGGATGAAAGACTACAGAAGAAATCCACCCTTACAAAGTCACATGGTGTTTTTGATCTAAAAGGTTACTCATCATTTCTGAATCCTCCTGGTGCTTAGTTTAGTGCCTAATAAGTACCTAATACGTTTTCATCAACTGAATAAATGACTTAAACATGCAAGAAGGAGAAGAGTCAGAAAAATGAAAGAGCTGGAAAGAAATCTAGAAGATCTGGGTTCTAGTATCAGTTCTACATATTAATTCAATTTTAAAGAGACTTATTATGTATGTGTGAGGAATTGTAGTAAACATCAGGGCACAAATGAAGAGTTCTTTTCTGGAAGATGGCATAGCTGCAGTTTGGTGTCGTGCGTGAACATATGGTATAATAGCTACAGATTTTAGCTAGCAGAGATAGAAAAGTTAGCAAATTTACAAATTATCCTTTTATATGTACTTAATTTTTAAAGCCATTTACTTAAGGTTCTGCCTTTATTAGCTTTGTATGCCATTAATAGCTTTGCATGTCCTCCAGTTTGCATTTCAGCTAGGAAGGCAGGCCTCCCTAAAACTTTCACAGGCTAACAGCAGTAATTAAGGTAGAAGGCTTTATTTAAATAGTAATTAGCCTCCAGGAGTTGAAGTGTAAACAGAATGCTAATTCATTTAGATAGTTAATTGGTCTTCCGGGTTAGAGATCTTAGCGTGGCCTTCCTCTTTAGCCATGCTGTATTTATGTATCAAGTGTAGATAGTGTGTTGGCTCCGTGGGATGTTTTACAAACTCTTGCTTGACTCGCAGAATTTTAGTGTTTTAGCTCTTCTGGTAAAGACTACTGCCAATGAATCTGAAGACGTGAAAACATCAAGTAAAATTCCATGGCAAAATCATTAATATTTGACCTTTCTTTATAATTGTGCGGACCATATGGCCCAGTTTATTCATGTTATTCCAATGGAATTCTTGATAGTCTCTTCTTTCATGCTCAAGAATATTTTGATTTGGAGGTAAGTTATGTGGTCACCCTAATCATAATCAGAAATGACACAACAGGCAGTGATTGCTGAAACCAAAGGTGTGCATCAGGTTGCTGACACTTTCCAGTGAACCAATGTCAAGGTCCATCTCCCTGCCGACTGCTGTAAAGATGGTTAATGCCAGATGTCATTAAGTTTAAAGGTCATTTTTTTTTTTTTTTTAACAGGATAACTACTGTATCAGGAATTTTGTCATTGCCTTTGCCAACTTTCGTGGTCTCCCAGTCACTTTCGCTAGATGAAAAAAAAAATCACTATATTTGATAGTTGTGTGTCTCTGTGTTGCCCAGTCCTTTAGGGGAGTTGAATGGGAGGTGGGTCTGATGTTTTGCTGTTTAAAAATGTTTCTTTTGCTTGGTTGCTCCAGCTCATCACATGCTAGGCTGGCTGCTAGCCATTTTTCCACATGTGCGTCCAAACAGACCTGTGTAAGCAGCACATATCACACGACTTCAACAAATACTGAATACAGTGGCTGGCACATAGGAAGCAGTCCCAGATATTTATTGAATGAATAAATACCAACCTTGCCTTTGGTCCCGTGCTGGGTGCTACAAGTTAGGTGGTAGGAAGAAAGGGAGGAAAGAAAATTCTATATGAGATCAAGTAGGTTCTGCCCTCACGGGGTTAATAGTCTCCAAGAGGAAGATGTAAATAAATAACCGTAATTGAAAGTAAGAATCATTCAGTACCAAAAAGAGTGGGAGGTAGAGGTTGCTGGGGGGGAGCGGGGGGGTTGGGGTGGGGTGTTGGGGGGTGAGGGGAGGGGTGGTGGCGAGGGTGGCAGGGGTCGGGGAGACAGTTAGGATGCAGGGAGAACTTGAAGGAGAGGCAGGCATTCAAATTAGATTTTCCCCCAGTTTAGCGTTAACTCTGGCCCCAGTTGGAGTCCATGAATATGGAAGGACCCTCCCCCTGCCAGGCGCTGAAATTGTGCACGAGCTATTTTTTGTTGTTGTTGTTGTTGGCTAACAACTTTCCTTTCACGGTTAATGACTAATCCAAAGGAGCATTAGCTCACGCTGTAAATATGAAATTATAATATAGCAAAATATAACGCTAAAAGCCATCAATCTAATTTTAGTCGCAAAGTTGAAATTTCATAGCAATAGCATTAAAAGAGTTACATTGTTACGATTTCAGTCAACATATAAATGAAAAAAAATTGTTCTGGCCTGGCGCGGTGGCTCAGGCCTGTAATCCCAGCACTTCGGGAGGCCAATGCGGGCGGATCACCTCAGGTCAGGATTTCGAGACCAGTCTGGCCAATATGGTGAAACCCCGTCTCTACTAAAAATACAAAAATTAGCCGGGCGTAGTGGCGGGCGCCTGTAATCCCAGCTACTCGGGAGGCTGAGGCGGGAGAATCGCTGGAACCTGGGAGGCAGAGGCTGCAGTGAGCTGAGATCGTGCCACTGCACTCCAGCCTGGGCGACAGAGGGAGACTCCATCTAAAAAAAAAAAAAAATGTTCTACTTTAAGAAACTTAAAATGACGGCTTAATGGCAGAGTAGTATTATGACATAAAGCATTTGAAATGAACAGAACATGCAGATCTTCCTTTTTTTTTTTTTTTTTAAGTGTATTGTTGCTCACAGCGAGACAGAGTGTTCTGCTACCCACAGGGCCAGGGCCTCACACAAGCCAGCAGGCTCTCCAGGGTGCGCGCGCGATCTACAACCCGCCCCTTGAAAAGGAAAGCAGGGCCCAGGACGCTGCGGGTGTGAGCCAGACCGGCTTAGAGAGGGAAAGTAACCGGAGTCGGCCGCTTCGGGCGGACCCGCCCCCTCCCACGAGTTTCCCTGGCCCCCTCGGCCCCGCCCTCTCTTTTATTCGGTTTGCAGTGACCGGAGCTGAAACTTTGCAACCCCAGCGCGCACGCTCTGCGCTCTTCCCTGCCAGTGCGGCACGGGAGGGCGGCGCAGGAGGTGGGACCTGCGCCGGGAAGGCTCCGGGACGCCAGCGCACGCGGAGCGGGGACCCCGGGGAACCAGCCGGCGAGAAGACGGGCCGAGGGAGAGCCGATCGCGCCTCAGGAGAACTAAGGAAGTGGTCCCGGGCCGGGAGGCTCCCGTGCCGAGCCGAGGCCAGGGGTCTGGGGTCGCAGCCCGGCGTGCCTGCAGCTGCCGTCGCCCAGGAACAGCAGCTGTGCCCAGGATCCCGGCGGCGGCGGGGGAAGAAGGAGCTGCAGCTGGACTGTGGCAGCTGGAGGGAGAGGGCCAGGCTCCCCTGGCGGAGCTGCGCTGGGACGACCCGCTGACCGCGGCCATGCAGCCTTGACGAAGTCGCTCGGGCGCAAGGGAGCAGCCTTGGGCGCGCCCTCCCGGATAGGGCCACCGGAGCACAGGCAGCAACACTTTATCTCCGACTCTTCAACCCAGCGAGAGGCGAAGCCGTTTACCATGGAACCCGTGACCAAGTGGAGCCCCAAACAAGTGGTGGACTGGACTAGAGGTGCGCGGGCCTTGCGGGGGGAGTGTCCGGAGTCCTCCAGCCTCGGGGATGGTTGGGCGGGGAACTGGGGTAGGGGGTGCTTGGCCCTTCCTCCCGGCGAGAAGCGGTGAGGGCACAGCCCGGTGACAATGCAAACTTCTGCCGAGTGGCCTGTGCGCCGGTATCTCTCATACCTGCTCCGAGCTCTTCCTTTCCGGGGTGCGGATTGTGGCAAACCGAGGGGAGCCCCATCCTTAAACCAGGGAGTAGGGGTGGCCTTTCTGTGGAGGTTGAGGGCTGGTGATGTGGATCTCCGGACTCGGCACTCGGGCCGGGGGGCGCTCTCCCTGCCTGGCCCGGGTGCGGTGCCCGGCGACTCGGGGACCCGAGCGCAGAGGCACAAGGCGCCTTTGTGTGGGTGACTCCCGCCGGACCTCGTCCATGCCGCCTGCCCAGAGCCGTCCGCAGGCATGACGGGGCGGTCGGACAGGTAGAGGGAGACTCCGGCGGGTCGCCAAGCCTGTCTGTTTTTGTTGGAGAAGGCGAGAGGGCGGCGCAAGAGCCAACACCGTGGCATTTGCGCCGGAGAGAAACCTCCAGCCAGGACTCCCGGGAAGGCAGTGACTTTTGCTGCGGGAGGCGCCAGTATCCCCAGTGGCGCTGCATTTTCAGGCCACAAGGAAGCCCTGGGAAGGAGAAATCTAATTGTTTGGAATCACTGTCTTGATTCATACAGTATTTGGGATGAGGAAGGCAGTGGGACTGGGGCGGTGGGGGGAATGAGCAGAGGTAGAAGCTTGTCCTCTTAGCTGGCTCGCTTACTTTTCAGTGTCTCCCACGATTTCGAGGGAAAGGTACTAGAGTTTACTCAACCTTTTTCTGTACTTGCAAGAGAACAAAGTCCACCAAGAACAATCTGTATTTTCATGGTTTCCCCCCACCCCCAACATCTCTGTTTCGAGGTAGTATTTGTTTTTCTATCTGCTCTTCCAGGTGAGGAATGGTGTTCTTTCTCAGTACTAACTAGAATTTTATAGCGCTTTACAGTTTGCTAAGAGCTCTCTCTGTTACTGCCCTTGGTCATCACAGTAAGCCTGCGAGGTAGGTAATACTGGTAAGACCAGGTCAGCTTTCAAACCGTCCCACCCATAGCTGCAGCATAATGAAAGCTGATCACCGCTACATCTCATTTCTCATGCCTGTGACTTACACGTAGACCACGTGGAATAGGATGTCCGAGGTGTGTGGGGTGTGTCAGCGGGGTATGTCTGACCATTTCCTGCTCCTCTGGGAGAATTCCTTGAGAACGGGTTTGTCAAGTGAGCAGAATTTCCTGGACTCCTATGTAAAATGAAGCTAAAAACAACACATGCTTTTGCATTGGTGACTAGGTTTCCCAAAGAGTAAGTGGCATTGCCAGTACTTGGTAGGAAGCATTAGCTTAAAAGCCATCCATGCCCACACTAGTCTGAAATGAGGTGTGTTCCTTCATTCAAGATGCTACCAAATTCCGTAGTCTGGCAACTTGCTGAAACTGAGTTGATATCTATTTTATCTGTATGTCCCTCATAAAGTCAACTTGAGACACTGCAAATTTCACCTACTATTGACTTCTAGAACCGCTCTGTCCAGCTTAGTAACCAGTACCACTTGTGGCTCTCCAGCCCTTGAAATGTGGCTGGTTAGAATTGCAATGTGCTGTAAGTCTAAAATACACATGGCATTTGAAGACTTGGTATGAAAAAAAAAGAACACGAAATATCTTAATACTTTTTATTATATGTGGAAATGATAGTATTTTGATAGGTTAAATAAAAGATATTACTAAAATAAACTTCACCTGTTTATTTTTACCTTCTTATGTATGTTTCCTAGAAAATCTAAAATTACACGTGGCTCATATTTGTGGCTTCCACTATATTTCTATTGGACAGTTCTTCTGTAGAGGAAAGAAAGGGTTACATCTTATCACCCTGGCTTTTCTGAGCCTCTGCCAGCTTAGTTGATAATGTACAACCAGAAAAATGGTAACAGGCACACAGGAAGATGATGGAGTGAGATCTTCACACCCTCAAGACTTTGTCTTTTTTTTTTTTTTTGGTCCCTCTTGGGATTGGAAAAGGAGAAGTGTAAAATCACATCCTGTTATGTTTGTTGAGTATTTAAAAGGGAGAGTAGATTAAAGCATGTTTTTGTTATCCAGTTGCCTTGACGTTATGAGTTAGTTGAGATTACTTTCATCTAGGAAAAGTTTTCTCCTGACCTGAAACGAATATCTATAGCTGGCTCAATACCTACGATACTTATTAGGTTACATACCTGTGGTTGGCACTTGGCTACATTACACTTTTGCCTGTGCCCTTTTGGACCCTGAAATACAGCCTTGTAGAAAGATCTGGATACTTTCTGTGTTCCAATCTAAAAAAGATGGCTAAGATGATAAGAGGCAATCTTCCAAGTTGCATGACCCATTACTTGAATATTTCTCACAATAATGATGCTCAAGTATTGACTTTTTAATGAACTGTCGACTTACAAAAGCTTGTTTGCTTATAGGACTATTTTTAGTGCTCTTTGCTAATCTCTTTACCTAACCTTTATTTTATAAATACATGCTACTGATAAGCAGCTCTTCATGTAGACTTTGTGACTCTTGGTATTGCATGAATCTGGGTAGGGCGATTATGAGAACCATTGAAGGCCTTAGATTTAAAACTGCCTAAACCTGGCCACAGTCGACAGCTGGATCTCATGTCCTTGTTATTTGACAGATGTGTGCCTTAGGAAATAAGTTGTTGTCTACAGAATGAATTAATCTGTCTGGCTTTTATTATTAGTGTTTAGCTACACTGTCACCAATTTTACCATAATGTTAGTGGATCCTCAGTAATTATTAAGCAGTGTATCAGGTACATGTCTAAGCATTGTACAAATATCAGCTCATTTAATAGGCACAACCACCTTTGAGGTAGGAACAGTTATTTCCATTTTGCAGTTGAGGAAACTGAGTCACAGAGTGATTGACCGATGTCACCCAGCAGAGCAGGTGGTTTGGCTTCACTCCACTCCATTTTCTCAGGAGTTTCTTCCCAAGGCCACACCTAGACCACACCGAGAATCTTTACATTTGTGAATAGATCTTCAGGATTCGGTCTGAATAGCATGTTAGTGGAGGAGACTCATCCAGTATATGTCTGTGTTATTCTCTGTCTTTAGTTCATGTGAGAAAGTTATTTGTAAATCAAATTTATTCCTAGTTCATGGCGCCTTGCCAGTCAATTCAGTAAAAGCCTTTGCAAAGCAAATGATCTTTTACAACATGTAGGGGGTTCCATGGCGCTGCCATCTTGTTCAGCCATTCGTAGCACATGGCATAGGGTATGGCCTGGCACATGGTGTTCATTTTCATACTTAGTGCTTCACTGCAAGGTGGCGGCTCCTGCATGATTGTCTTCCTATTCCAGGCAGAAGGGAGACTCATGGAAGACAGAAGACAGATAGCAGCCAAGTATTCCCCTTTAAAGAGTTCTTTGAAAAACTATCAAGTGACCTGGCTTACATCTCAGGTGCCAGAAATGTGACATGGCCACCTCATGCAGCAGGGAGGGCTGGTCGCTGTAATTTCTTTCTTTTTCCTTCTTTTGTTTCTTCTTTCTCTTTTCCCTCCCTCCCTCCCTCCCTCCCTCCCTCCCTCCCTTCCTTCCTTCCTTCCTTCCTTCCTTCCTTCCTTCCTTCCTTCCTTCTTTCCTTCCTTCCCTTTGCTCCCTTTCTTTTTCTTTCCTTTTCTTTTCTTCTTCCTTTTTTCTTTTTCCCTTCCTTTCTTTTTTTTTTTTTTTTTAAGTTTGGTACATTGTGACCCTGAAAAAAAACTTGGAGTTTGGTCAGAGAGGAAAAAGGGGAGAATAGATATTGGTAGGCAGGCAACAGGGATTTACATGCACTGATTTTCATAGCTCAGTTCTCAGAGTACACATGTGCCACATTCCCTACTTACATCCAGCCGTGTTTTAGAAATAGAGTTATATCTTCATTCCTGTTCAATCTTCTTAGGTCAAAATCTGAACTTATATGAGGTCCTTTTCTCTAAGCTTGATTTAAATATGAGAAATTTCATTGTGGAATGCAGCTACCACAAGTCATGTTTCTGCTTTAAGGCCACTGGGGAGTGCCTTCGACGAGGAAGAAGTGGGACTGGTTGTCCCAGCAGAACTGTCCTAGCCTTGGCCGTTGATCAGCCTAGAGTGGGTAGGCTGTCAATAACTGTAGTTGGCAGGGCGCGGTGGCTCACGCCTGTAGTCCCAGCACTTTGGGAGGCCGAGGCGGGCGGATCATGAGGTCAGGAGATCCAGGTCATTCTGGCTAACACGGTGAAACCCCGTCTCTACTAAAAAGTACAAAAAAATTAGCCGGGCATGGTGGCGGGCGCCTGTAGTCCCAGCTACTGGGGAGGCTGAGGCAGGAGAATGGCGTGAACCCGGGAGGCGGAGCTTGCAGTGAGCCGAGATCGTGCCACTGCACTCCAGCCTGGGCGACAGAGCAAGACTCCGTCTCAAAAAAAAAAAAAAAAAAAAAAAAAAAAAATAATAATAATAATAAAATTGTGTAGTTGAGTCAGCACGTCTATAACACCCAGCTTTGGTCCCAGGAGAGAAGTCTCTGGCCAGGTTCTGGTGCTGCTAGTTTTGGTAGCAGTCCCCATCACCAACCAAGAGAAAAGGAGGCTTTCTTGCTCAAGGTCTAAGCCACGGGCCCTGCTCTTTCCCTGTCATGTCTATTTGTTTATGACGAATAGCAATCTTAAGGTGCTTCACTATCTGGTCATAGAAAGGCTGGAATTTCCAAGTTAACTATAGAGATCTGATACATCATAGGTCAACTACAATGTACTACCTTGCACGGTTAGGCCCTTCATGCCGCCGTCCAGACAGAGGCAGTTCATTTTGTTACCTTGATTCCAGTTTAGGTTATACCTTTTCTTTTAGCCTCTGTGGTCCCTGGGAAAGGGAGGCCTTTTTCTTTTAGCAGCTGTAGGTCTACCATTTGGCCATAGTTCAGAAAAGCTCTTCATTCCACCCTCTCCTTGGTTCCAGTCTCTCTCCTGCACTCCAGTGATAAAATTCTCTTAATAACAGAAAAACATGGATTGATGCATTTATTATCTTGGCAGACACTGTTCTAAGTGCTTTATTTAGGCTCCCTCATTATAAAAATTCTTTACTTATTATTATTATTTTTTAATGCAGGATGGGGTCTCACTCTGTTGCCCAGGCTGATCTTGTCCTGAGCTCAAGTGATCCTCCCACCTTGGCCTCCCAGAGTGCTGGGATTACAAATGTGAGGCACTGCCCCCGTCCAGCCTCTTTCATTTCATCCTTAGAAAACCCAGTGAGGTGTATGAATCATTTCCAGCCCATATTAAAGAAACTGAAGCAGAGAGAGAGAATTTGCTCAGGGTCCCCTAATTATTAGTGGTGGTCTCTCTGGGGCTCTCCCAAACTCCATCACTTTGTCACTTTGATTACTTGTACCAGGTGGTCGAGCTGAGTGGTTCAGAGCATGGGCTCAGTATCCCAGTTCTGGTTTTGACTGTGTGATCTTATGTAAGCTCTCCATAAATTTCTACTCCTTGTTTTTATTGCTTCCTCTTTTCCTTTTTCCTATAGCTCCAGGACACAAACTGTTCTCTCTGAGCAGTCAAGTCTTTCATAAGGTGCATTCTTATCATCCAGGAGCACCTGTCAGTGTCAAAGAGATTTCTCCGCCATTTGCCAGCTGGTCAGAGGATCAGGAAGGTTCTTGATTACTGGAGTGATAAATACCTCTTGCAAATATCATGAACTCTCCTTGGGTAAATTAGTTGGACCCATATTTCCTCACTTCTAAAAAATTGTACCTGGGCTTGCAGTGAGGATGGCATAGGATGGTTTTGCTGTCAACTGTTGGCCCCTGTCTGGCACCTGGTCTGTGACCAGCAACTTCAGCATCACCTGGGAGCTCGTTAGAGATACAGAAGCTTGGGCCTGGTGAATCGGAATCTGTATTTTAATAAGATCCCCTGGCGATTCATGCACCCATCACAGTTAGAGAAGCACCGTTCTAGCACGTAGCTGCAGACGTATTTTCAAACTTTGCTGGAGTCCTGCTACTGTAGTGTTGGGCTATCTGGTCTGGTATGTACTCCAGCTGTTTCATTTACATTCTGGAATGATGACACTTAATTTGAGGATGCTTGACTTGGCCACTAATTAAGGCAAAAAACCAGTCTTACGGTGTGTGCTTATATTTATAAGCACCACCTAGCAACAGCATCAGGCAATTCTTAGTAAAATAAATGAGACATTTCCCTTGAGATTTCTTCCTTATTCCTTGAAGAGTTCTTATAACAGCCTTAAAAAAAAAAAAAAAAAAAAAAGGCCGGGTGCGGTGGCTCACGCCTGTAATCCCAGCACTTTGGGAGGCTGAGGCGGGCGGATCATGAGGTCAGGAGATCGAGACCATCCTGGCTAACATGGTGAAACCCCGTCTCTACTAAAAAAATACAAAAAATTAGCCGGGCGCGGTGGCGAGCGCCTGTAGTCCCAGCTACTCGGGAGGCTGAGGCAGGAGAATGACGTGAACCCAGGAGGCCGAGCTTGCGGTGAGCCAGACTCCGTCTCAAAAAAAAAAAAGAAAAAAAAAAAAAAGAAAATAAGGGCAGGGTCTTGCTCTGTGGCCCAGGCTAGAATGCAGTGGCACGATCATAGCTTATTGTGGCCTCAATCTCCAGGGCTTGAGGCTTGAGTGAACATCCTGTGTCAACCTCCCAAGTATCTGGGACCACAGGCACATGCCACCACACCTGGCTAATAAAAAAAAAAAAATCTTTGTAGAGATGGGTCTTGTGGTATTGCCCAGGCTGATCTCTGGAACTCCTGGTCTGCAGTGATCCCCCCTGCTCGGTCTCCCAAAGTGTTGGAATTATACAGGTGGGAGTCACCATGCTCAGACTGCCCCCTGCCCCCCTTTAAAAAAATCTTTAACACAAGTAGCCAGAAGGGAGTTGTGGGGTGGTCAGTGGTCACTGTGGTTGAAGTTTGTTCTCAGGATCCTCAGTAGGACCTGGGAGGATGAGATGGGCTTTTGGCTAGTCACACCATCCTATAGTTGGTGACCACACGGCGTTTACTACACTGAGCTGACTTTTGGTGGAGATTTTATTGTTGATGGGAAATGACACCAAATGTCTTTTCAGGAATAAATAACCGTGGCAGATCTCAAAATTTGGCACAAATCTATGTGTCGCACTGAGGCTGGGGTGTCTCCATCCTTTATCCATGGAGACTGGCGAGTGACAGCTCCTGCTTTGGCTCCTTTGTGCATTCCCCTTGTTGTGAGGAACCGAGAGGGGCCCTCCCGTCTGTGTCCCCATGCCTGTGTCACTGCCTCTCTTTTCACCCAGCCTGTTGTCTTCTAGCTCCCCGACCTGAGTGTTCTGCCTTGCTTTCCCTCTGTCCTCTCATTTATGTTATTTCTGGCGTGTCATCACTGGCTTACCCATTATGTAGGCTTTAAGTGAAAAAATCAGATGTTATTTTCATGAGCTCTGCAGGGCACTTCTGCATTTGTTCTCATTGGACTCTTCCCAAGCCTAGAGATGCACAGGAAGGCAGTTTCCACTGCAGATGAGCAGCATGGAGGAGGCTTTTGGAAGTGAAATGAGTTGTCCAAGGTCCAGAGGTGAGGAGCTGGGACCAGGCTTCACAGAAGGCTTCTGTTCTGTGGTCCTGTCCCGTCCCTGGTTCCTCCTCTATCCAGATGGTACCTTCTAGTTCCTTCCTAACCAACAAGTGTGGGAGGCTGGGTGTGGTGGCTCACGCCTGTAATCCCAGCACTTTGGGAGGCCGAGGCGGGTAGATCACCTGAGGTCAGGAGTTTGAGACCAGCCTGGCCAACATGGTGAAACCCCGTCTCTACTAAAAAAAAAAAAATTTGCTGGGTGTAGTGCTGTGCGCCTGTAATCCTAGCTACTCAGGAGACTGAGGCAGGAGAATCTCTTGAACCCGGGAGGCAGAGGTTGCGGTGAGCTGAGATCGTGCCATTGCACTCCAGCCTGGGCGACAAGAGCAAAACTCCATCTCCAAAATAAAAGGAAAGCCCTTTGTATAATGTATGGCATATGTGTGGAATTAAAAGAGGAAATAAATACAGGGAATGCCTCTTGCATAACGTATGGCATATGTGTTCACCCACTTATTATTTCATAATCAATAACTCAAGTTAACTGGTAGTGTAATTGGGGTATTTTTATTTAAATATTTAATATTGTTGTGGCTGAGTGTCACCCTTCACGTGCTTACTAATAATTTATGACAATTCTATTCACCCTTTTGTTGTTATACAGAGGTAAGTTAAATTAAGTCCGTCTTCCGTTTTCTCATTGTTTCCTTGGACGCTTTCGCCCTGTTCTTAGGAGGACCTTCTCGGTTTTAGGTATTGTTCTAAGTGCTGGGAATCCATAGTCCCTGCTTTAGTGTGTTGGATGTGTGGGTGACAAACGCCACCACCAACCACAAAACAGATGAATAAGAAAATTTCTACTGATAAGCATGAATCAGGAAATAAAGCAGATAGGTGAGGGAGAGGGACTGGGTGGGGGACTCCTTTGGATGAAGTCATCAGGGAAGCCTTTCAGAGGTGACATGTAGGCATGAAAGGTAGGAAGGAACCGGCGATCAGAAAATTAGGGAGAAGGGCATTGTAGGAGAGGGAATAACTCATGCACAGGCCCTGAGGTGGGAATGGGCTTGGAGGGTTTGAGAAAAGGAAGTTGTGGTGGGGTCATGAGAGCGAGGGTGGGGGTGGTGGATGAAAAGCAGATGAGGGAGAGACACACACAGGGGCCAGATCATGTAGGGTCTTACAAGTCGTGGTCAGGGAGGTGCAATATTTTTTATAGTTGTGTTGGAAAGCAGAGAGTGACAGTATTTGATCTGTGTGTTGAAAGATCAGTCAGGCTTTTGGTGCAGAAGTGAATTCAGGAAATCCAGCCGGAAGGCATTGCAGTATTCTGGAGGCGATGGTGTCTTGGATTCAGGTGTTGGTGGTTCCAGCCTTTGTGAAACGAAGTTCTAGTTGCAGCTGGGTCATTGACAACTTCCAATCTCAGTAATGTAAACGTTAGATTTGAAGTTGGGATGTCTGCCCATTCTTTCCCCTCCTGCCAGGGCTAAGGTAGGTAGATGCTCTCCTTTCCTTTCCCGCTGGCTCCTCTCTGGCGGTGTATCATGGTCATTTAGAATAGAGAGCGCCCTCTGTCTTTTGCCTTGTTCATATCATTGTTTTCTGGCACTTTTTGCTGGGGCTACAGTTTCTGAAGCTGTTTATTCATCTATGAATAGGGTTTTTGTGAAATTGGACTTAGCCTACTTTGTTTTCTTTGACATCAGATGGCTGATGGAACATTTTTAAACCTGGGATCAGAAGGGCAAATGCGGCTGTGTTTATTAAGGCAAAGCAGCTCCTTAGAATGTGAGTCAATAAGATGGAGAAATTAGAAAGTTTTCTATGTGGTAACTTTTAAAGTATTTGAGTAAAGAAACTGGTATATCTGACTTAAAATATTTTGCTTTACTGACAGACTATCCTAATTTTTGCTTTAGAAACTGTAGCTTCCATACTGTTGGTGGAATAGATGGTATTTTGATACATTTTCAACAGAAGCTGGGCATAGTTTTAAACACATAATATATCACTTCTCCATAGCGGGGAAGGAGTGGGAGAGGGAGCTGAGGGAGGGGAGGCTGATATTAGAATAACCCGGAAGCCTTAATCCCTTGCTCACACCCAGCTGTGAGTCCCCCGAAAGGAGCCAGTCTGTCAGTTCCATCAGAGGAAAACCCCTACGTGCTTTCTATCAGAAAAGGCGGCGATTATGATAATCTGAATCATGCTTTCCCGAGGATAACCTTTTAGTGAAAGGAAGCATTCTATTTCCTATTTTCAGAGATTTGCAGAGAGGGGAAATTCAGTGCTTTGGGTTTGGGAGTGGATGTGTGTGTGTGTGTTTCTAATTTTACTTACATATGCATTAATTGAACAATTTTGCATGTTCTTTCAGTAGTTTTACATTACAATGTCTTCAGGAGAATCAAGTCAAAATACTAGTTGGAATATGATCTTTGAAATAGAGGAAAACTAGCTTAATATGTAGGGTGGATCAGACTTCATGTAACACCTGTTAAAGTTGTCAGCACCATCTTAACAGGGATTCCAACTGGAGTCTTAAACTAACCATGAGCAGATGACACAACTGTGGGTGGCATTTAGGAAACAACTCTGTACACTAAAGCCTTAAATTGTTACTAATAAGTATTTAAGAAAACATAAATACTCTTTGCTAGTAAGATGCCTAGAGACACATGGTTTGAAGTGGTTTGATTCTAAGCACCTCTAGGCCAATTTGAAGAATTTTACATAAAGCTGATTAAAGAAAAACCCTTCCTGGACCTGGAGAAATTCTTCATTCTTTCTTGGATCAAATCAGAGATGGACAGGCCGGGCATAGTGGCTCACGCCTATAATCCCAGCACTTTGGGAGGCTGAGGCAGGAGGATGGCTTGGGCTCAGGAGTTCGAGATCAACTTGGGCAACATAGTGAGACCCTGTCTCTACTAAAAGAACCCCTCAAATAAAAAAAAAACCAAACCCAGCAGAGATTGGCACCATGGAATGGAGAAACTAATGAGTACCTGTAAATATAAGATGGTTGTACCTGACTCCTGAAGTGTTTAAACCGAGCTTTTGAAGAGACTCTTTCCCAGGCACGTACATGTGGGGCTTCTCAACATCCTGTCACCATTGTTATTAAACTCACTTCTTCAACACCAGCCTCACCTGGGAATATAGACATGTAAATTCCTGGGCCCCACGCCAGACCTGCAGAATCAGAAACTTGGGGGTGGGATCCAGGAAGCTAACAGACTCCTCAGGGAATTCTGGTACAGGCTAAAATGGGAGAAGCAGTGGTCTGCACCACTCATGTGGACTCTATGGAAATAGGTGATATAAACCAGACTCTTCCTCATAATGCCTGTCAATAGTTTTTTGCCAATACGTCATGACTGATTAAGAAAGACAATGTTTCCAGTAAGGACATTGGTGACATATTTAAGTGGATGAGTAATGCACCTTGGCTTGTAAGTGTCCTTTCTGCAGAATAGACAGGGAAGAGTTAAAGCTGGTATCCCCTTGGGCTCTTAGCCACCTGCTAAACCCCAAGCCCAGGGCATCCTTCCGTTGTGTCCCTGTGAGTGCTCAGCCCAGGAACACACAGGAGGGGCATGTTTCATGGGTCTGAAAGGACCTGTTTAGCTTTCATGTGGAATTTCCAGACCTGACTCGAATAGGGGAGCAGAATGTAACACCCACCCCTGCCAACTCCATTGCAAGAAGATAGTTGTGCTTCCTCACTTAGCACTCAGGATTTGGCTTTGAACAAAGCATGGAGATGAGAAGTGAGGGAAAGAAAAATCAGAAAAGAGAAATACTGAGTCACAAACACGTTGCATTTCAAAGTGAAAAGCTCTTTTGTCTTAGTAGGTAGACGTTGTGAACGTTGAATCAGTGTAGATGGAATTTGAACCTGTAGTTTTGGCAAAACCCATGAGAATCCAGAATAAAAAAGACACTACAGAAGTGAACACCGAAGACCGGGAATGGCCCTGAGACTTGTAACAGGAATTGCAAACACGGATGCCTACAGGGGCTAGGAGGCAATGTCAGAAGTTGCAGTCTGGGGGCATGTGACAGTAGGGAGTGGTGGAGACTGCAGCAAACCCAAAGCCATGTGTTGTCTGGTTTCTGCTGATTGTGGATATAAAGTTTCCAGAGCTTCTGATTTTTGTCATTTTTTTGTTCTTGTCAAATGAAGCTGTAAATCTGGGTTTCTATGTGACATTTCCCAGTGTTCACAAAATTGTCTATAGCTTTTATTTTGACACAGACCAAACAAAACGTATCTGCCAGTTTGCAATTTCCTCTGTGGACAGCAGTGGTCAGGTGTTAATTGTCCAGTGAGAAACGTACCTGTAAGATGTGAATAAAATTGGCTACATGGTAATTCATCAGCTATTTAGTAAACCTTTTTTAATGTGTAATTTGTTTTTCCTATTTACCTAATTCCGTTATTCCTAAAATTGCAACGTGTAATTCCATGCAGGTATTATTTAGCCAGAAACACTCATGTCCTGATGTACTCAGCAAGCCACTTAATAGTTACTCTTCAGGGTAAAAACAGGAATTTGGCTTCTCTTGGTTGAGTTTACCTCCCCATAGTGGCCGTATAATATTGGCCTCTGACAGGAGCTGTTTGTGTTTGCACAGAAAGTTTTCACATATCACCTAAAATAGGAAGTGTGCCCCCCAATCTCCATGCTGGTTAGTGGGGTCCTATGTAAATTAGTAAGTTATCTGTTGACTCAAGGTTCTTTCCATCTTCAAGGTGCTCTGCATGGGGAAATGAAACAAACAAGAAACATACCAGCTTCAGTTCTTAATCCAGAATAGTACTCACCCCAAAACACAATTTATAAAACTTCTTAAACAGTAGAGAATATTGTAGCCTTTCAGTCTGCATTGTAAGTATACAGACTATATAGATACATAAGTCTATATACACACATATACAGATAAACATACCATACGTATTTATTGTGGACGACATTTTGATAAACCTTCATTAGGTTCTTATTTCAACCATTAACTCCCTTTCTAAAAGCTAAAACCAAAAAAAGTACAGATTTCCTTTTTTGTACCAATTACTCTGCTTTATGCTAGGGACAGGCAGGTGAGTAGGTGTAAATGAAACCCGTGTCCAGGAAGCTGGCAATTTAGTAGGGAGGCAGTGGTGAGCAGCTGAGATGTATAGCATTTCTCTCTCTCTCTCTGTTTTGCTTTTGAGACAGGGTCTTCCTCTGTCACCCAGGCTGGAGTACACTGGCACAATCAGGGCTCACTACAGCTTTGACCTCTGGGGTTCAAGAGATCCTCCTGCCTCAGCCTCCTAAGTAGCAGGAACCATAAGCATGCATCACCACACCCGGCTAATTTTTTTTGAACTTTATTAGAAACGAGGTCTCATTATGTTTCCCAGGCTGGTTTCAAATTCCTGAGCTCAACACGATCCTCCTGCCTCAGCCTCCCAAAGTGCTGGGATTGCAGGAGTGAACCACAGCGCCCGGCCTTTATCATGATGCTTTAACGGCCAGGCTCTTGCTAAGGCTTCTCATGCATTATCTCATTTCGCCTTCACAATGCTTATTTGATATCGGGTGCTTTTATCATCTTCATCTTAGAGTGAAGGAAACCAAACCCTGATGTGTCTGAGCTTGCGTAGAGCGCAAATAGGGTTTGAATCAAGAGGCATTTGATTCCAGAGCCTGACCTCTCCCCTAGAGGCACTTAGGAGGTACCAATGTAAGTTTGGCCTGGTAAAAGGTTTTGAGGACGAGGGAAAAACATTTACATCATTAGCATTATGAATCAAATCGATCTACTTAATTTTAACCTGTAATCTTACCACTCAAAAATTCTAGGGAATAGTGTATCTACTTCTTTTCTCTTTTAGATATATGATTGGGCTCTTGTAAATGGGACAAGGTGGATTTTAAAATATATTTAATGGGGACTATTTGACCTTTGGGTAGTCACTTAATGTTTTTAGGTTCTAATGCTCTCATGTGTTAAAATTCTGAGATTATGTGACTGTACGTTTAAAAAAGACTAGAAGGAAATACATCAAAATGCCCACATTGGTTATCTATAGAGGACAGAATGAAAGATGGTTTTATTCTCTTGTTTGCTCCTATTAAAGCAATCAGATGGTGCTTCTCCTGTACTCAGAGCCCTGGCTGCTTCCTGCCTGGCCTCTCCTCCGGGCTGCTGTGGAACCAGAAAAGCCTTAAAGGGAAATGTGGGAGAGAAGGTTGGATTCACTTTCATGTCTTTCCAGGGTTGTGACCCCTCAAGTCCTGGCTGCCTTAGCTGTTCTCTGTTACCTTCAAACAGCCAGCTCGTCTTTATTTCTTTTTTAGTTTTGTCGGGGTTGGCTTGATAGATGTTAGTCCATCATAGCCAGATATGTCTAGCCATGTCTTTTGAATGCAAGATTTAGGGTGTGGGTACTTAGCTGTTAGTGGACATCAGAGTCACTAGTCAGGATGAAACAGTTCTTGGCTTTAACTCCCAGAAATTCTGGTAACGTCATGTATAGTGAGGGCTGCATGTCTAACAGGTGGCCAGGTAAGTCTTTTGGGGTGATCTGTGAATCACACTTTGTGAGACACTGACTGTTAGCAAGTTTGTTCTGAATTCACTAGATAATAGGGATATAATACAGAGCTTTGAAAGGTGGTGTCTTGATGACGGAGCCGTGGCAATGGGGAGGGTTGAGGAGGTGGCTGTTGGACCTGTCTCCTGGTGAGAGTTGAAAGGGCCTGAACTCAAGCAGAGGCCTCGGAACCGAAAGGTGGGAAAGGATGCAGAGAGAGGCGCCGCATAGGAGTCCTCTGTGTGCCCTGGCAGGGTCTGAATGCACGTGGGAGTGGTGAGAGGGAGAACTGTAACTCAAGGTTTTGTACCTCAGTGACTTAGTGTGGCCATATATCATTAGAAATGCGTTGAGGCTGGGCGCAGTGGCTCAGGCCTGTAATCCCAGCACTTTGAGAGGCTGAGGCAGGAGGATAGCTTGAGGTCAGGAGTTTAAAACCAGCCTGGACAACATAGTGAGACTCTGTCTCTACAAAAAAAAAAAAAAAAAAAAAATTGAAAGATGAGTGGGTGTGGTTGTGCACACCTATAGTCCCAGCTACTTGAGAGGTAGAGGCAGGAGGATTGTTTGAGCCTAGGAGTTCGAGGATACAGTGAGCTATGATCATATCACTGTACTACAGCTTGGGCGACAGAAAAGCCCAAAAGCTATCTCTTAAAAAAAAAAAAAAATGGGTTGAATTCTGGGAAGGAACTGCTATGTGGGTTTAAGAGTGAGGACAATTTACAGATACCAATCTCAAAAGCTGTTCTAGTTTGTAGATGATACATCTTCCTTGATAGCAACAAGGATACTTCCATGATTCAAACGTTTAAGAAAATGCAGTGCCCTCTCTTACTACAGCATTCTAATTGTGTCATGTTTTAATGAGGTGCAAGTATCATGCAGCCTGGCACATGAAATGTGTTAGAATAGGGCAGTGTTAGTTGAAATTCAAGTCCTCAAGCTTGAGTGTGAAATGATGCAATATACATGAATATGACACCCAGAATTATTTCTGTACAGTGCATCCTAAGTCATAGACTACAAAATAAAATCAGAGGATTAGAGACCTACAGGATAGCATGTCAATGGAGATCTAAAATCAGTGCTGATCAATGCAAAATGCATCTTGGCATAATCCCTGAAGTCTCGTCCAGTGCTTGGTGAGATAAGCAGTTATGGCTAACATAACTGGCTGCAGTTGCTGTTTGGGTGGGTGAGCCACTTCCCTGGGATTTGTGCCTCCTTAGGATTGCCAAGGCAAGAGGGTGAATGGAATACTGACGGGAGGATCAGGGGTGTGTAGGGCTCTTCAAGGTTTGGTGCTGAAGGAAGAGGGTGGAAGGGTGGCCTGTTTTCTTATTCATCATTGGCCCAATAAGCCCTTAGAAGTAGAGGTGATTTCTTCTATGCCTTCTCTCAGGTTAGGTTAATAAATCCTTTACTTAATCGGATTAGCTATAAAATGATAGATTATTTTTCTTATAAATTATTTTTCTTATATTTCTCTTCCCCCATGTTCTGTTTCCTTGACAGTTCTATTAAAACTTGCTAATTTCTCTTGTCTGATTTTAAAATTAAAACAAACCCCATTGATAGGGTTTGGCTGTGTCCCCAACCAAATCTCATCTTGAATTGTAGCTGCCATAATCCCCACGTGTCATGGGAGGGACCTAGCGGGAGGTTATTGAATCATGGGGGTGGTTTCGCCCATGCTATTCTCGTGATAGTGAGTTCTCATGAGATCTGATGGTTTTATAAGGGGCTTCCCGCTTCACTTGCCTCTTATTCTTCTCCTTCCTGACATAATGTGAAGAAGGACGTGTTTGCTTCCCCTTCCGCCATGATTGTAAGTTTCTTGAGGCCTCCCCAGCCATGTGGAACTGCAAATCAATTAAACCTCTTTCCTTTATAAATTACCCAGTCTCAAGTATGTTGTCATAGCTGTGTGAGAACGGACTGATATACTAATTTACCTGATACTATGAAATGATTTCTTATTAATCCTAGCTAGCTCTGAAAGTGAAGCTTTCAGTGGAGTTCAGTGTCACTGGAACACATTAGGGGCTGTGATATGGTTTGGCTCTGTGTCCCCACTCCAATCTCATCTCGAGCTGTGATCCTTAGTGTTGGAGGAGGGACCTGGTGGGAGGTGATTGGATCATGGGGGCACATATCCCCCAGGTGTTCTCATGATAGTGAGTGAGTTCTCATGAGATCTGATTGACAGAATGTAACACTTTCCCCTTGGTGCTGTCTCCCCATTGCTGCCATGTGTGCCTGCCTCCTCTTCGCCTTCTGACATGATTGTCAGTTTCTGAGGCCTCCCAGCCATGCCTCCTGTACAGCGTGCAGAACTATGAGTCAACTAAACTTTTCTCTATAAATTACCCAGTCTCAGGTAGTTTTTTATAACCATGTGAGAATGGATGAATACAGGCCAACTCCAACTCCCCTCACTCATTGCCTGTTAACTAAAGTGCTCAGTTAATTGGCACTTCCACTAAGGCTGGAGAAGGTTGCTATTCACTGTGCATTCATTAAACACATCTATTGAGTGCCTGCTGTGTGCCATGCACTGTCTGAGAGCTAAGGATGTGGCAATGAATGAAAGAGACAGCAGTTCCTATCTTCTCGGAGCTGATATTCTGGTAGGGTAGAAGGATGATTGTAAAATTCATAGCACGTGGATGTGATAGATGCCATTGGGAAGGGCCACAGGTGGATTTGGAGGAGTGGGGATGCAGTTTTAACTAGGGTGACGAGGGAAAGATTTCACAGAGCAATGTGGCTAATGGGGGAAGAATGTTCTTGACAAAGGGAACAGCGAGTGCGTGTGTCCTGAGACAGCCAGTGTTCCTGAGGCATCGTGACCAGGGGGAAGCCGAGAGTGTGGAGCCCTAGAGACCTGATCAGTACTTTGGCTTACAGTCAGTGTTTGGGGAGCTACTGGGGGACTTTGAGCCAAGAAGAGTTATCAGATTTACATTTAAAAATGATAACGGTGGCTGTGCAAGGGTGGGATCAGGGAACCAGTTCAGATGCCATGGCAATAGTCACATGAAAGAGATTGAGAGGTGGCCAGGTTCCGGGTATTCTGAAAGGCCAGTAGGATTTACTGGGAGATTGAATTTAGTGTAAGAGGATACCCTTGAAGTGTTTGAGGAATTGGAAGGATAGAGTTGCCATCTCCTGAGAGGTGGGAGAAGCAGGTTAAGGAAAGATATGTTGTCGTTTTTTTGTTGTTGTTTGTTTGTTTGTTTTGGGACAGTCCCACTCTGTCACCCAGGCTGGAGTGCAGTGGCACAATCCCTGATCACTGCAGTCTCCGTCTCCTGGGTTCAAGAGATTCTGCTGCCTCAGCTACCCTAGTAGCTGGGATTACAGGCATGCACCATCACGCTAGGCTAATTTTTGTATTTTTAGTAGAGATGGGGTTTCACCATGTTGGCATGCTGGTCCCAAACTCCTGAGCTCATCAAGTGATCTGCCTGCCTCAGCCTCGCAAAGTGCTGGGAAGATCTGGCTTTTAATTTTGCAGTGCCCATTCACCCACCAAGTGAGGGAGATGGTGGGATATATGTGTTGGGATTAACCAGAAAGGTTGATACTGGAGACAAATTTGCTGGCCATTGGGGTGCAGATGGTATTAAATCTTTCAGACTGGATGACCTCACCAAGTGAGTGAGAGTAGGGAGACAAGGAAAGGAATCTAGGGCATCGCAGCCTTTAGAAATGTGGGAGCTGAGCAACCAGCAAGGATTGCAGTGAAGTTGCTGCCAGTTAAGTAGGAAAAGAACTAGGAGAGGGTGATGGCCAGAGGCAAGCGAAGGAGGTGTTCCCAGAAGGAGGTAGTGATCAACTGGGGCAAATACTGCTGTGAGGTCAGTGGGAGGATGACTGAGAATTGACTATTGGATTTAGTTAGCTGTGTGCAGGTTGGTGAACTTGACAGGGTGGTTTTGGTGGGTTGGTGGGACAGGGACACACAGCTGATGAGTAAATTCAAGAACAAACAGGAGGAGAGGAATTGATGTCCTAAGAAACCATCTGCTCGTGAAACAGCTCCCTGAATGCACATAGCTCTTTGTATTCTTAGGATGACATTTGTGCTAAATGCCTTTTAATTCCTTTAAAATCTGTAATCAACTGTTTGGTAACTAGATATCTGATAAATGGGGACCTGTTATGCCCTCCCTGAACTGGGTAACAGGACACTGTAGATTATACAATCCCTTATTTTAATACTAACAATGCCCTTCATTTAGTGAATGACTATGTACTGGTGGCTTCTACAGAGAAGAGTTATTCAGCAGAAATTATCTCTTCATTTTTTTTTTTCACATCATTTTGGAAATGAAGAGCAGGAATTGAGTAAATAGCTCTCTCTCTGAGTTTGATGTTAGTCTATACCTTACCCATGTAAGTAGAAAAGATTTGTTATGGACAGATCCAAAACCTTGGAAGAATTCCTTGTTACTAATGATTTACCTTTATACCTTTCAAGATTTATCTGAAACATTCAGAATACCATGAAATCATACATATGTCATGTTTGGTACAGACTCTAGGTGGAAGGCATTTGTTAGCAGGAAAACTGGTGGGACTGGAGAGAAACCAGTCAACTTGAAATAGAATTTACCAACTGTTTATTGAGTACCTACCGTTTGTCAAGTTCTTTTCTAGGTGCAATGAATAAGACAGGGGCCCTCTTTGTTTGGTGCCTTCAGTTAAGTGGCATACAGACAAATCAACAGGCATTTAGGCTACAGGGCATCACAGAAGTGCAGAGGAGGAGTATCTCACGCATATATGAATGGGCGCTGCAAGAGAAGGCTTCCTGGAGGAAGGGACATTTAAATTGAGACCTGGGCCGGGTGCGGTGGCTCATGCCTGTAATCCCAACACTTTGGGAGGCCAAGGTGGGCGGATCACCTGAGGTCAGGAGTTCAAGACCAGCCTGACCAACATGGAGAAACCTCACCTCTACTAAAAATACAAAATTAGCCAGGCATGGTGGCAGGCGCTTGTAATCCCAGCTACTCGGGAGGCTGAGGCAGGAGAATTGCTTGAACCTGGGAGGCGGAGGTTGCAGTGAGCCAAGATCATGCCACTGTGCTCCAGCCTGGGCAACAGAGCGAAACTCTGTCTCAAAAAAGATAAAAATAAAATAAATAGAGACCTGTGGGATGAGCAGGAGGTAGCTAGGTCTAGGGCAGGAGAACGTTCTTGGCAGAAAACTGGGAGGCAAGAAACTGCATGGCATTTTGACATTTGTCAGCCACTGAAAGAAGCCGATGTGCTGGATCTGTTGTGAGGTGAATGGAACTAGATGAGGCTGGAGAGTCGGGAGTCGTGTGTTAGATCACCAAGCCCCTCTGTAAGCCTCCAAGCAGGTGGGATGCAAGGAAGGAATGAAGATCTTTTCGTGGCCTTCCTTTGTAGAGGAACTGTGTATTAGTATGTATGTATTGTGTGTGCACACATATAATAGATACATTATACATAGTAAATACATTGTACACATATATACACACACAATACATACATATATGTATATATCATAATACGTGCATAATACATAAATACAATGATATATATGCATGTAAGCATATACTTAGATATATGCGTATAAATATGCATATATGTGTATTTATTTTTTAGGGCTCATTATTTGATTCAGAATTCTATCAGGCAGGCACTGTCCTCTCTTTAATGGGATGTAGCACTAAATGGGTTTTAGACCTGGAGTGGCCCAGTCACCCTACTGTAGGGGAAGCTCCTGGATCTCCGAAGGAAAAGTCACTTAAAGGCTCTGTGCAAAAAGGAACTTGACTGACTGGGTATTTATTTCCTTTGATCTGTGAAATGTAAAACTGAGCTGACTTTAAGCATAAGAAAACATTAAAAACTCTTCATTAAAGAAAGAAGGAACTACTAACACATTGACCTAAGCTGAAAAAAAGAGATGGGAGTTTGAGCTGACAGGGAGTGGGAGAGGAAAGGGGAGCCGTGATGAATGGAGAGGAGGGAGACTGGGGCGGGGAGGGCGGAGGAGCCGGGAAGTTTGGAGGGAAGTGTTCCCTGGAGGTCACACCTTGGGCTGTGGGTGTTTTCTGTGTTACCACCTGTGATCTGCTGCCCATTGCTGATGAACGGTTAGTAACTGTTTCTAGCTCAGGAGGTAATTTAATCTTTATATGTTCAGAGACTTCACTCTAGTGGAAGAAGCCAAAGCATAGCCTTGGTTGGTATTTTTTTCTCTGGAAGTGGTCAGAAATATCAATCATCTAAGGGTTAGGATTCCCCCATCCCATGCCCCCAAAGAAGGGTACACTTAAGATAAACAACATAGTCCAGTATTTCCAACACAACCCTGCCCACCTCCCTCCCATTTCACTATACCTAGTATTTATTAGTATTTATACACATATGCTAATATACAATAGAGTGAATATTTCTTTTTTTTTTTGAGATGGACTCTCGCTCGCTCGGTCACCCAGGGGGAGTGCGGTGGTGGCATCTCGGCTTACTGCAACCTCCACCTCCCATGTTCAAGTGATTCTTGTGCCTCAGCCTCCCAAGTAGCTGGGACTACAGGCGTGCGCCACCACGCCAGGCTAATTTTTGTATTTTTAGTCAAGATGGGATTTCACCATGTTACCCAGACTAGTCTTGAACTCCTGACCTCAAGTGATCTGCCCACCTTGGCCTCCCAAAGTGCTGGAATTACAGGCGTGAGTCATTGTGCCCAGCAGCAATAGGGTGATTTTACACTGAAATCTTGAAAATACTGAGTGAGCATCTCAGACACAAGCCCAGGGGAATCATATATTTGTTGTACCAGATCCAGAAGCAGCCATGTGGGTATTTATTTCTGAGTTCCTGAACCCTGTAAGAACACACAGGTTATACTTGAAATGAATGGGAATTGATTAGGCAGAATGACGAAAAACCCCAAACCCACAAGACCCCACCTCTGAAGGGTGCGGCCGCTTGCCCTCCCCTTTGTGTCGTTTTCCAGATTGTTCATGTGGTTGGGGTTGTCGCATCATTCCCGGGGTTAAACGCACACTCAGTTCTGGGAAAGCTTCCATTTTCAACAGTCCAAAGTTAGAATTCAGTGGAATGTGATTTGAAAGTAATTTCACAAGGTACATTTTAAGTTTTTAATAGTTACCTTTTTAAAAAACAGTCCCAATTTTTCTGCTCCTGTCACCCCCGACCCCAGTCATGATTTCTGAATATATGATCTCTTGGAGGACATGGATAGCTGTTATTTTAACTTTGAATTTAGCATCCTCATCTGTATATTTTAGCAATTTGAAATTCTGTTTTGTAACTTTTTTTTGGTATCAGTGGCCTTGTTTTCACATCCTGAGGGTGTTCTTGTTTCTCCTCTTTCATCTTTTAAAAAGATCCATCCCTAGAATGAATATTGAAAAAATATTTCCTTAAGATAGCATGTGTATTAGTATCTTTTTCCTATTTTCATATTTTAAAATGAACTTTTAACTTGATAGGTAATGTTCCAGTCGTGCTGTAGAAATCCCATCTCCTGTAATCATGGTCTAATGAATTAAGGAGAAAAGGAATATTTCCTAAGAGTAACTAATAACAAAGAAATAAAAAAGTACAAATGTCCATAAGCAACCTTAGGAATTCAGGAAGAAATCTAAGAAGAATCTGCCTTGTTAAATGGAGCTGTGGTAGATTTCCTGGGAGTGGTAAATGATGTGGAATCAATCTGTTATAATGACTTAATTGTCCTCAAAAGATCTCACACCAATTTTGTGGGTTAAGGCTGGTAATGATCGTCTTTGGTGGTAATTATGTAACTATAACATTCTAAAAACATTTTAAGACTACCTTACTTTTCTTATGAAAACAGATTGCATAGTTTAGATCTTATCGTTGTTATTGCTGGTTTTGTTTGCGCTTTACAGATCTAAAGTTGTAGTGAAAGTGACATACTGTTGATAAGATGTTTAGATTAGAGTTGTTTGGTTTGTTTTTTGTTTCATGTAGTTAGCATTCTTTTTCTCTTTTAAAAATGATTATTTTCATCTCAAAGCCAAAAGATAGTAGTGTTAACTTTGTCCTTGAGATGGTCAAGGATGGCATCTGTTTATTCAAATTAAGGCCCTCCTAATAAATGTCTTTGGTAAATATTTGATAGGGAAGAAGGTAAACCCCTAAAGTCTCTTTGTCCAACAAAGTTGGAATCAGCCTATAAAAACCATGGCTCTGGCTTCAGCGCGTCTGTTTTGGGTGAAGGTGGGAGCCCATGCCTGTAGTTAATTGCCTGCAATAGAGAATAATTGTTTTACTTTTAGGGATTTTGCCTGGAGAGAAAATGTATTCATGTATCCATTCATTCATAGTCTCTTCCTGTCTCTGTTGGGGCTGGATAAATCCGTGTGTTTGTGGGTGGGCCGCTCCTCATTCTGAAACATTGTGGCTGCTGCAGGTGACACAGTACTGGAGAACCAGGGCTCTTCAGGAGCTGCCCAAGTTTGGATCCTTTACTGCCTCTCATGGTTGCCTGATGTTGGCCAATTTATGTACGTTGTTTAGTCAACTAGCTCATCTTTAAACTTGGAATCATGCTGTTACTCAACTTTCAGGGTTTGTTTTCAGGGCTAAATGAGATAATGTGAGTGAAGCATTTATCATAATATCAGCCATATTTGAAGTGCTTAATAAAGCACTGGGTGCTACTTTCGTTGCTTAGAACTCAGGCATATCCTGGAAAAAAAATTCACGTCTTCCAACAGGGTAGTTTCAATCTCAAATCAAACAAGGATAAATTGTAAATAGTAAATTGCCCATCGGTGAGAGGAATGGTAAAGAGAAAACTGGATCCCACATCCTTTGTGCAGTGTGTTAATATGAAATGGTGTTGAAACTAAAAATACAAAAATTAGCTGGGTGTGGTGGCACGCGCCTGTAGTCCCAGCTACTCAGGAGGCTGAGGCAGGAGAATTGTTTGAAATGGCCCCCCGCCCCCACAAAAAAAGAGAAGGCTGGGCACAGTGGCTCACGCCTGTAATCCCAACACTTTGGGAGGCTGAGGCAGGAGGACTGTTTGAGCCCATGAGTTCGAGACCAACCTGAGCAACAAAGTGGGATCCCTGTCTCTATTTTAACTTAAAAAAGTAAAAAATTTTCATTAGAAAATATTTTTAAAAGATGGCCAGGTATAGTGGCTCACGTCTGTAATCCTAGCACTTTGGGAGGCTGGGGCAAGCAGATCACCTGAGGTCAGGAGTTCGAGACCAGTCTGGCCAACATAGTGAAACCCTGTCTCTACTAAAAATACAAAAGATTAGCTGGGTGTGGTGGTAGGCACCTGTAATCTCAGCTACTCGGGAGGCTGAGGCAGGAGAATTGCTTGAACCTGGGAGGGGGAGATTGCGGTGAACCAAGATCGTGCCATTGCATTCCAGCCTAGGTGACAGTGCAAGACTCCATCTCAAAAAATAAAATAAAATAAAATAAAATAAAATAGAATGAAATAAAATAAAATAAAATAAAAATTAGCTGGGCATGGTGGCCCGTGCCTGTAATCCCAGCTACCCAGGAGGCCGAGGCAGGAGAAATCACTGGAACCCAGGAGGCGGAGGCTGCCATGAGCCAAGATCTCACCACTGTACTCCAGCCTGGGAGATGGAGTGAGACTCCGTCTAAAAAAAGAGAGAGAGAAAAGAGAGGACAGTTATACCTTTTTAAATGTCGTGCTGTGGAGGGGTGATGGTAAATGAGTTCTTAAATGTCTTTCCTCAGTTCTTCCACTAGCATAAAGAGACCTGAGGGCTGGTGATATTGACATGTAGAGTAGGCATTACGTGGCAGAGGGGAGGCATCCACAAAGGCACACCCTTGAAGTCCATATCTATTGTTTTATCACAGTTAATGCCCAACACTTACTACATTTCCTGCTTTACTGCTGCTTTTGATAACTGGTGGGTGTGACAGTAATACATGGGTGTGTCCACGATGTAGTGTGTATGCCACTGAGTTATTGTCCTGGCAAAACAACCCCAGATGAAAGGTGTCCCGTCATGCCAAGCCCAATTAAGGAAACCAGCCCAGTTCTTCTTGGGAGCCAAGAGGTTATTTCGAAAGATCTGCTCCTATCAGCGCTGTGGGAGTAACTTACAGGAGCAGATCTTACAGAAGCAACCATCAGAAGGGTGATTACCCCTGTTCCTTAGTCACCAGAGTTGCTTCCTCCGTTTCCAAATCACAGAAGGTCTCACACTTCTCAAGGGACTTTTAGATTGCCTGTGCGACGAGAAATAATGACACCCACTGTGTCAAACAGGCGCCTTGCAGATAGTAACCTGGAGCGACGTGAATCACACTGTTAGTGTTAAGTGGAGATTTGGGCTTACGGTGAGCAGGACTCATCATACCTGATGCATTTTGGGAAATGCAGGGTGTTAAATAAAAAACTTGAAAGTTGACCTGATTTGCCTTTTTATAGATGAAGGAGACTTTTTGTAAGGCATCTTTGAGCCAGGGGAAAAAACTGTTTCTATATTTTATTCAGTGTGTGCCTGTTTCCGGAACAGAGCTTTAGTAAGTGATTAATGTAGAAAAGTTCTTTTAAAACTGGAAAAATCTGTATGCGCCAAAGAAGCCCCTTTCCAACCCTTTAGAAACACACATAATTTCTTTTGGATCAGTTTCCAAGTTAATATTTGTCTAATTTTTGTGTGTTGAGTAACACTTTTCAAAAGATATTTGTAAGATACCTAGACCAATCCTCCTCCTCTCAAACATTGTAGGTTTGGAACTCTGTGTAGGGAGATGATTCGTAATTGATGGATTCATGTACAGCATATTTTAGATGCTGTCAGTTTTCAAACTTGTACACTGAACTTAAAAGTTGAAAAAATTCACCAAAAATTCGCATATAGAGAAGTTAAAATCCAAGCTAATTGGCAACTCTGCCTTCAGTGGAATTGGCAGGCTTGCTGTCTGAGAAAGCAGTGATGATGAATCAAGCTAAAAACCACCTCTCCAAAGGCCTGAGACAGGGAGGTCAGTAGCAGCTACCAGACCTGTGTGGCTATTCAAGCTTTCAAGCCTTAAAGATCCAGCGTGGGCTGTCAGTGTTCCTGTGCTGGTTAAACTTTCAAAGAAGCTTTGCCTCCATCCAGATGGCAACATTTGATTTTTATTTTCAAGTATTTATTCATTTTCTTTCGGGGAGGAGGGAGGGGATAATCATATTTAGGTTTGAGATGATGGAGACAAGGAGTACCTTTTTTTTTTTTTTTAAGATGGAGTCTTACTCTGTTGCCCAGGCTGGAGTGCAATGGTGCAATCTCGGTTCACTGCAACCTCCACCTCCCGGGTTGTAGCAATTCTCCTGCCTCAGCCTCCTAAGTAGCTGAGATTACAGGCACACACCACCACGCCCCACTAATTTTTGTATTTAGTAGAGATGGGGTTTCACCGTGTTGATCAGGCTGGTCTGGAACTCCTGACCTCGTGATCCACCTGCCTCAGCCTCCCAAAATGCTGGGATTACAGGTGTGAGCTACCGCGCCTGGCCAGGAGTATCCTTATAGTGAACAAATACTGGGTATGAGGCAGTGCTCAGATACAAATCCTGTTCACATCGATGAACCAGACGACAGCCTGTGTATTAGGCATATTGAGATGTTTCTTGACTTCGGTTGGTTATATAACAAGAGCACGCATTTTTCCTAGGACTGTGGTTTCAGCACTATGGATTCCATGTTTTTTCTTCCATCATTAACTCTAATTTTGAGGGTTGATAATGACCTTCAATCATTCAGTCCAAATACATCTTCTTTTGTGTGAATAAATTATTTTGTCGTAAATGACATTGTGGCCCAGAGATTTAAGTGGCAGGACCTAGACCAGAACCAAATTCTCTAGACCCCCAGTTCAGAAGGTTTGTGATTATACTATTTTCCCACCTTGCCCTAATTGGCCCCCTTTCCCCAAATCCCATAAAACCTATGGCTTTGTAGGTCCCATCCACCAGCAATAATGTGGCACATCCTAGCATTTTTCCTGTTCTGTAATACACTCCCAATCAAGAAGCCTTATGAACCTTCTGTGTGATGGACTAGACTAGACTCAGTGTTGGGTTTCGAGGATCCGCTGGTGAGGACATTCCGTCTAGCAGGAGAAATGCCAGCACTATTTATTACACAATATGATCTGATGCATTCAGATGTACTTACAGCTCTAGGAGCTGTTCAGAGGAGCACAAATGAATGACAGAGAGAGAGAGAGAGAGAGTTGTTTGTTCCACAAGGAGCAGTAAAGTATTTTAAAAATAAAAAATAATAAGGCTGACTCTGTCCTGCCTAGGAGTTGGCCATGCTCCACAAAAAGCAGTAAAGCTTTTTTTTTTTTTTCTTTTTTTTAAAAGACAGTTGCTTGAGGATGGTTTTAGAGGATAAATGCCAGCCAGATGAGGGGTGAGGGTAGGGGACAGCTAGGTGAAGTGATTTAGAAAACTAGGAGGATTCTGCCCATTGGTAGTGCTGGGCAGTGAAGTTGGTCGTGCGTGGCGAGTTGCAGAATCACTGGCAAGTTGCAGAAATCACTAGGTGTACTCCCACCGTACCTCTTCTCCAGCCTGATTCAGAATGGAAAGAGGCTGCCGAGAACGCATCAGTGATCTTCTGTTTTCTTATAGGTTGAAGAACGCTAAATGTCTGCATATGATGGCTGATGTGACGATGAACAGGCCGTGACTAGTGTGGATTATTGGATACCTAGAGGCTCAGTGGCCTAGGAGTGATCAGGAGGAAGGGTTAGGGAGAACGCTTTGGTTAGACTCAGAAACAGAAAGACAGCAGGCTCTGTTTGGAGACTTCCTGTCCTTCGTCCAAGATGCCATTGGGGTAAAGGTGTGGATGCAGCTTTGCATGTTCAGCTTCTGGAACCAGACAGAACTGCCTTTCAGTTTTCATGGCCTTGGAGGAAACAGATAATGAATGATAGGAAACAGCTGCTTCTCACGTGGCAGGCAGAAATGCATCCTCATGGAGCAATGTGGTCATCACAGGAATATTAGTGGAAAATCGTCTCTGATTAAACATTCAGGAGCTATGGAATGTGATTTACTTTCATATATTCATCCTTCCCCCCATTGTCTTTCCATTGCCTGTAGATTTTATTTTTATTTGTCAAATAATACAGAAATGCTTCTTGTAAAAAAAAATTTAAACAACAGGACTCGAGATGGGTTGGAAAAGATAGTCCCCTTTCTGCTATATCCTTCTCCTTTCCCATAGTTGGAGGTCAGCACCTTCTGGAACCCTTCCTAGACATTTTCGTACATGTTTATTCTTATTTACACATAATCATTGTCTTTTTATAAATGGATTTCTGTGCAGTTGGAATCTGTTTCTTTTTACATTTAATACTGTCTTAATGATTTATCTGAATCACTATATTTAGATAAACCTCAAATTTTTAGAAGTAGTGCTTATGCAATCAAACTTAATTAACTTTATTCATCTAAAAATTAATCTAAAAATCTAAGTGCCTCTTAGGAACAGAAGGGTGTCATGGCCCACCCACATTGGGACTGGACGGTGGATTTAGGATGGTTTGTGGCAGGCTGGCTTGCACCTGGCAAAATATCTTCGGTCAGTCTAACAAGGGAGAACTGATCTCCTGCCCTGAAAGTTTATTACTGTGGCACCAGTTCTGCTTAAAACAAACATTTAGTCTTCTTTTTAAGGCCAGGATTATATTAAAGTGGGAGGTGGCCCGATAAACAGTCTGTGAGATCTCTTAGGCACAGGGAGAATGTGGGACTTGTATCTTTCTCCAAAGCTTGTTTCATAATTTGACAAAGCCTATTTGAGAGAAGTTGGTAAGGTTGACCCAAATGGCAAGGTAACTTCTTTGGATTTTAGTGCCGAGAAGGAGGACACAGAATTAATAAGGGGGAATCTTTTGGAAGGGGTCATGGGGCAGATCATTGTTCTGTTACATTCATGGGCTGATGACATCATTGGAAAGTACTTGATGACAGATTGGTAGAACTGTACTGTGCATTAGAGCTGGCCACCCCAGCGAACCCACTGACGGGACTTGGTGTTTCAGTTACTCCCTGAAGTGCAGTGGCAGTTGTTCTGGGAGTAGAAGATGCTCTTGGAATGCTGTCATTATTACCTTGGCTCATGTTATTTAGAAAAAGAGGAAGCCGCCTTCTTGGCCTGACAATGTGACAGCCACCTGTCAGTCATTTTCTTCAGTGCTCTGAAGGTGACCAGAACCTGGTCATCAGGTCTCCTTTAAAAATAACAAAACACAGACATGCATAGAATCATACAGCATAAAAAGATGATGTCATTCTCAGGGAGACAGGGCAGCATGTCCCTATTTTCCTCATCTACTCTTGAAGGCATCAGGTCTCTGATATTTCACACTGCCAGTTGCTACCTAAAAGAGGGAACTTCTTGAGGAGAGATGGACATGATTTCATGCTCAGTGACTTAGAAACTGTATTAGAACTGACTGCTATCAAATAAGCATAAGACTGCTATAAATAAAATAAATATCAAACAAGCATAAATAAGCAAATAAATACGTAAGCAGAATAAGTAAATATCAAATAAGCATAAGACTGCTATCAAATAAAATAAATATCAAACAAGCATAGATAAATAAGGAAATAAATACAGAAGCAAAATAAATATCAAATAAGCATAAGACTGCTATCAAATAAAATAAATATCAAATAAGCATAAATAAATAAAAAATAAGCATAAGACTGCTATCAAATAAATTAGAACTGACTGCTATCAAATAAGCATAAGACTGCTATTAAATAAATTTCTGAAAGATATGGGATCATGCCTGGCTTTAAAAGAAATCGTAATTGCGAGACATGGTGGCACATGCTCAGTGAACTGTTTTAATCTGGGTTTCAAAGAAACTGGGCTTTATGGGATCATAAGGAGGTCAGGAACATGGTATATCTTCTGTTGGATGTAAAATTGATGTTTATAGTTCAGTAGTGCCACTTTGACAGTGGTCAACCATGGACATGCTCACACGATGGTTAATAAAGGCTTTTCAGACACTAGATTTAAATTCTGCGTTCATCCATGTAGTAAGCATTGACTAATTTAATCGCCTGGAGAATGAGCCAGGGAGACAGCTTTGTTTCCCTGTCTCCGTCCTGTTCATGAGACTCTGCTGCGCTCACAGGCGTTACCTGCCTGGGGAAGTCACACGCCAAAACAGGTGCCCCACCTGCTGTAGGGAGAAAGCAGAGCCAGACTGGGGCAGAGTGAAATAACCCGTGTTGAATCCCCACTCTAGCACTCAGTGATAGTACGACCTTGAGCATTTAGCCCTTCGGAGCTTGCTTTCACATCTGTAGAATAGGCATGATAATATATCACATGGTTGTTATGAGCCTGAACGAAACACCAGGAGAGAGTGCCCAGCTCATGTTGTGGAATACAGAAAGGCTCGGGAAATGGTACTTGTTGTTTAGACATTTTTAAACAAAACATTCCTTTTCATGAAATGAGACGACCCCAGCACCAGACATCTGGTGCCTGATTCTCAACACTGTACACCATAGATAACTTTCCGTTCCTGACAGCCAACAACGAGAAAGTTTACTTCCCCCAAAATTACTCTTCTAGAATTACAGCCGTTCTGTGATTTATTTGCCTCTTTTCCTCCCTCACAATAACCACTGCAGTACAGTTAAACCCCCAGTCTGTTCAAGGGCAGAACGAATCTTAACCACCGTGTGAGGGAATCTGGGGGCTGGGAGAAAACACTCATGTACAGTTATAGTAAGTTGCAAGAGTAAAATCTCACATGACTTTGGGACAAGTTTTACATTTTAAAGTCTCTTCCAGGTGCTTTCTCTGGAAGAACAACAACGAAAAAGTTAAAAGCTCACGTAAAAGGACACTATTTTTTTTACGAAGCCATTTTGAAATATGTAAGCACAAACATTTCCCGATAGAGACGTCCATAGTTTTCGTTCGGTGTTGCACATTCTCGTCTTGAATTGTGGCGGGGGGCTTGATGTGTGCAGTAATTATTGTCAATCCTTGGTTGACTCATGCATTCCTAACTGTCGCAGTGAGATCTAAGTTTATGTGAAATATGGAAACGATTTCTCCCCCCTCTTCCTTTTGTGCTCGAGTTCGGACGGAGCAGCTGAATTCTCTTTCTTTGTTATTTTTAGGGGGTCTTCAGTTTTGGAGCTCTAGTTTAGGCTTGAGGAGGGCCAGCTGTCAGCATGGCTTGGGCTGGTCTGTCTGAGATCTGGCTGGTGTTTCTGCAGTTAGAACCTGATTCTGAATCCAGCTCCCTTCCACCCACATGGGAGGCTCTCACTTCTACAACTCTTATTTGCCCCACATTGAAAACAGAATGGAAACTAAAGTAACAATAGTGGAATCTGCACTGAAAGAAGAATTGTTTTTCTCTCTGAATTCATCTCCTTTATTGGGAGCTGTATGTCTTGCGTCCTGGCCACTGCCTTTTTTCCCTTTTTCCTCCAACTGACTTTCTCTTTGGGTGTCTTAAGGATGGGGAGGTGTAGGCTGTGTTTTTAAAGCTCAGAGTTTAACTACACAAAAACAAAACCAGAAAAGAGTATGTTCCTCCCCCTTTTTAAACAATTTGTCCTCCTTGGAAAGAAAGTTTTACTATATAGGATTTAGGAAATGTTTGTGAAAATGATCACAGGCTATAAAGGAGTGTCCAAGCTGCTTTCATTGTGTCCAGCATGACATTCTCATGATATCTGTAGCAAGCCTTTCGGTGTCTTGGCAGATAGAGTTTCTTCCTTCACAGCATAATGTTTTTCCAACTGCGATGTTTATAGCTGCTTCATGCGCCGTGATACATGGCTAGGTGTCAAGATAGTTTTATAGGGGGAAGAACCCAAAAGACTTTTACAACATGCAGGTTTCGGGGAAAAAGGAGAGCGATTTTTACAAAGGGAGTTTCAAATAAAAAGGCATTTGTTTGTGCTTTCTCCATGGGCAGACCTTTTCAAAGATGGCATTGTAAAAGGAGGATGTGCGTTTTATTCCTTTATTAACGGAGGCCCTCGGGGGCGGCTGTCTTGAAGGACCAGAAGCTGCAGCTATGGAGATGAGTGTCACAGCTCCGGGACCTTTAGGAGCTCCACTTTGCTCAGGCGTCAGACACATGAATAAACACGGTGCAGGCCAGAGGGGCAGAAGGGAGAAGTGATGGATCTTGCTGGTGAGGAAGCTGGTATGTGGTTGGTGTCCAGAGAAGGCCTCAAAAAGGAGGAGAAGCTTCTGGGGAGCCTTGGAGAATCAGGAGGAGTTGGCCAGACCAGATAGGTGTGTGGGTGATGTTGTAGCCAGAAGAAGAGCAAATGCAAACGCATGGAGTGTGAAGCAGTGAGGTGCGTTGGGAGAAGGAATCCCAGCTTCTGAGGCTGGAGTGCAGGTTGCAAGAGGAGGACGGGCAGAGTAGGAGCTTGGCCAGCAGGCCTCGGGCCAGCTTTGGGAGGCCTTTGCTTGTCATGTGGTCATATCATTTCTTTCAGGCTATACTCACCTTTCTTGAGAGGCCTTCTTGGATGAGTGCCATTCTCTAGCCCCTGTGCCTGCCTTAGCCTTCTTCCTAGCACTTACTGCCTGCTCTGTTCTGGGTTTGGTGTTCGCTGCCTGTCTTCGTCGTAAGGACGAAAGCCCCAGCAGAGCAGGGACGTTCTTCTGTGATGGCTTCCCTGGTGCCTGGCGGTGAGTGATGTTAGGGGATTTGGACTCATCTTCGTAGTGAATGATGGGAGGATCACTGAAGGTCTAAATCAGGGGAGTCACCTGAGTGCATTTGGGTGTTTGAAGAGCAGTGTGGATGGCAGGAAAGCTGAAGACAAGTATTTAGGGAGCACCTCCCTGCACATTGAGGGGAAGGGAGTTCGTTAGTGGTCACGCTCTTCAGGCTACCTTGGGTGGGCCCAAGCTTCGCTGGCCTAGTTAATTACCAATAGCTAGTATCAATGTCATTCCATCAGTGACATTCTGAAACTACTAAAAATTACAGAGAAGCAGCTGGGTGCCATGGCTCACTTCTGTAATCCCAGCACTTTGGGAGGCTGAGGCAGGTGGATCACCTGAGGTCAGGAGTTCGAGACCAGCCTGACCAATATGGTGAAACCCTGTCTCTACTAAAAATACAGAAAAAAAAAAAAAAAAAAAAGTTGGGCTTGGTGGTGTGCGCCTGTAGTCCTAGCTACTCAGGAGGCTGAGACAGGAGAATTGCTTGAACACGGGAGGCAGAGGTTGCAGTGAGCCGAGATTGTGCTACTGCACTCCAGCCTGGGCGACTCCATCTCGAAAATAAATAAATAAATAAATAATAAAAATAAAAATTATAAAGAAGCTCAGAATTTTTTTTTTTTTCACTCTGCAAAGCTGATAGCTGCCCAGGGATTCTAAGAAAAGTCATGATGTTATAATGTTACAATCATTTTTGATAGTTCAGTGATTGAAAAATCTGAAGGAATTGTCTTTTTTTTAAATGCTTTGAAATAAAGTTGGTTCTTTATGTAAAAATAGGTTTTATTAGGTTCTTAAATTGGCTTCAGGACAGCCTGACCCCACAGCCATGTGCACTTCATAGTTGGGCTATTTGCAAAGTTAAAAAAAGATAAGAAAGTAGGCATTCTGCAGTTCTTCTGAGAGACATGGTATGAGGTTTCATCCTGTTTGCTGGACCCATGAGGGAATGAACTGTTTCATATATAGGAATTTTCCTGATAACTGATCCTTAAGACCTGGTTTAAGGTCTTTAAACCTGGATATTTTTAAGACCTGGGTATATTTAATTTTTCCCTGTAGTTTTGGATGGAAATCTTTCTAAAATAAATTTTTATTTTGGGGGGCTTAAAGAGTGCATTCAACATAAGTTAATGATTCCTTCCTTATGAAAGAATGAATTATTCAGAATCAGTGAAGTGTGTGGTTACTATAATGATAGGGCCTACCGATACTTGTATGACTATTTTGCCGAGTGACCCCAGCATACCCTGTTTTCTCGGTTACTGTCCTTGGCTTTTAGGTAACCAGTGCTCCAAGCAGCATACACACTGGCTACTCTTGTGGATTTACTCAGCTTGTCTCTCTTGAAGGCTGGGAAACAAAAGAACTTTTCTGCTTTCTAAAATGAGAACAAACGGGCCTTGGGTGAAGGTCTGTCTTAGAAGGCCTTAAGTCAAGCCAGTGTACTTTACCGCATAGGTTTTATCACATCTTTTAACATTTCAAAGAAAGAGGCCTCATTTTGTTTTTCAAGTCTTTCTAACACTGAACCATCCATATCTGAAAAAAAAATTATATTATTACTTTAACTGGCATCACTGCTGGGTTTGCAGGGTAAAAACAACACCCCCAAGCCTTCTTACACTGTTTGCCTAGAGGCCCCCTGGCTTGCCTTTTGGTTCCAACGTGTGTGAGGTGAGGTGTTACTGTACTAAAGGTTTTTTTTCATCAGCTTTGACAATGGTGGTTATTTATTGATCGTCTGCCACGTGTAAGGCACTACAAACAGCACAGGGAAGTGACTTCTTTCTAGAAACTTAAATTCTAGTTTGGAGGAGGATGTAGTGGAGCAGAGCTAGCCACAGTACTTGGAATTTGTCAGAGGTGCATCAGGGTAGCTCAGCCCCAGGAAGGCCTAGGGCTGGGGAGTCCTCCTCTCCCCAGAAGGCTGGCATTTGACTGAGAGTGCAGCTTTCAAGGGGACTTGATGGAACTGAGAGGGAGCAAGAGGCCCCGGGAAGTGCACAATAGCAGAATCAGCCCCGTCTGTCAGCGGGTGGCATAAGGTGGCCAGAACACCACACCTGAGTTGAAGCTTGTCTACACATGCCAGGTGGGTGGGGAGGACAGCAAGGGCTGCAGCAGATGGAGGAGGTGACCATTTCCCCTGGGGAGGGGGCGTGAAAACTTCATGGATGAGGGTGGATTAATGCTGGGTCCTGTCTAATGAGCACAGTGCTGGGTTGGAGAAGGGGAGGGAAGGGCGGCCAAGGGGAGAGATGGTGGCCAAGAGGGGCGAGGTGGAGAAGGGCCGGGTGTGTGTTGTAACTCTGAGGCGCTGGCTTCTCAGCAGAGCTTGTTCTACCTCCTGGCTTCCCTGGCTGAGCCTGGCAGTGGGAAGACAATGGGTTCTGGAATCAGATAGGCCTGGACCTCAAGACCAGTTCTACCACTTTTTAGCTGTGTCATCCTCAGCAATGTCCCCAGTCCCTCTCCATCAACATCCTCATGTGTACAAGGGCGATCAGGAGTGATCTTGTAGACTCTTCAGAAGGAAAAAACAAGACTTAGATTTAACCATGAACAATGTAAACATAGTATATGTTCAGTAAATGGTAGTTTCCTTGGGCCAGACCTTCCACAGGGCCCTGGTCTGGAGCCTCCTGAGACCCACAGTCTCTGCCCACTTTCTGACTCACTCACAGCCACTGTCAAGTCAGCAAGCACAGGAGGAAAGGCATGACCGCATCTTCTTCCCACACGTCTTCTCTCTTGTGCCACGTTTTCTGTCTGGTATAGAGTTTGAACCTGGTCCAAACCCTTGGTACCCTCTTTGGCTAGTTTTTGCCTCTCACGTGATGTTGCAGTCCATCATCTCATCCTGTCCATTTCTTTCTCCTGTGACACTATAGTCTGTAGCTGTGCTGGGTGCACATCACTCCACATCTGGATGGCCCCACTGCTTTCCCGAGGGCATCTCTGACTTTAGCAAGCCCCCGTCCATCTTGCACATTCTTCAGACCCTGCTGAACTCAATCCTTCCACGGTCCTTTGCTTTGGCCATATTTTTCCCATCTAACCTTGTTTTCTATTAGTTCCAAGAACAATAATAGCTAATATTGATGTGCGCCGGGTATGCTTTAAGGACTTTATATTGGCCCCCCTTTTATTTTTTGAGATGGAGTCTTGCTTTGTCACCCAGACTGGAGTGTAGTGGCATGATCTCGACTCACTGCAACCTCTGCCTCCTGGGCTCAAGCGATTCCCCTGCCTCAGCCTCCTGAGTAGCTGGGACTACGGGCACCCGCCACCACACTTGGCTAATTTTTTTGTATTTTTAGTAGAGACAGGGTTTCACCGTGTTAGCCAGGATGGTCTCCATCTCCTGACCTCATGATCCGCTCGCCTCGGCCTCTCGAAGTGCTGGGATTGCAGGCGTGAGCCACCGTGCCCAGCTAGCCCATTTTTTTTTTTTTTAAATAACCTCATGAGGGTAGGTATGATGGCTATTGCCATTCCCAGTGGCTCACACCTGTAATCCCAGCACTTTGGGAGGCCAAGGCGGGCAGATCACGAGGTCAGGAGATCAAGACCATCCTGGCCAATATGGTGAAACCCCGTCTCTACTAAAAATAATACAAAAATTAGCTGGATGCGGTGGCGTGTGCCTGTAATCCCAGCTACTCGGGAGGCTGAAGCAGAAGAATCGCTTGAATCTGGAAGTTGGAGGTTACAGTGAGCCGAGATCATGCCACTGCACTCCAGTCTGGCAGTGTGGGCAACAGACTGAGACTCTGTCTCAAAAAAAAAAAAAAAAAAAAAAAAAAAAAAAAAAAGGTGGAGGGAACTGAGGCCTGGGAAAATTACGTGATTGTCTAAGTTGCACAGCTAGTCAGTGTTTGAATCCAGGCAACCCGACTCCAGACCCTATACTTCAGATCCACTCTGACTTCACTGTCTTCTAGACGCTCTAGAAGAGCAGGGCCCTGTCGTTCACCTCTACTCGTTACCCTGTGCCATCTGGATGTAGAGTAGATACTCCCTAAATGCATGCACTACAGAATGCCCTCATTCCCTGTTCTGTGCCTCGTTTATGTCACTCTCCCCCAGCATCGTGGCAGGAGGTGGAGGCAGGGGTCAGTGCTCTGAATGTGAACTCAGACAGCTTGGGCTTCAGATTTCAGCCACTTTCCAGCCATCAATTACCTTGTCCAGGTCTCTCTCTTAAGCTACAGTTTCACCCTAAAAAAATGGCGATAAATCATTGTGCCCACCTCCTGGAGCTCATATGATGAATACATAAAATTTTGTGAGTCAATGCTTTAGTCCTATGCTTAACGCATAGAAAATGGTAAAGTAACAATAACATCCCCCCCCCACCCCATTGGTTCTATCATCTAATTTTGTCCATTCTTTCTGGCCCCTTTCAAGGTGTATGTGCCCTATGGCACTTGTGTAACGTCTTCGGCTTATAACGAATTGATACTTGTTCCTGTTTGACCATAGATTAGCTGTGTGACTTTGAGCAAGTTACTACATTTTACAAGCCCAAGATGTATCATGGTGATCACGAAGGGTTCTTTGGGGACTGAAGGAGGAATATGTGTATCATGGTAAGCACTGAGTTCATTTTAGTTTGTTTGTCTTCTTCCTTCCCTCATCACCAACTTCCCTCCACTGACAAACGGGCCCTCCATAAAAGCTCATTGATAGACTCAATACCTTACTTAGTCTAGAAGAAAGGGAGGTTCCTATCTTATGGGATAGCCTGGGTTGTAGTCAGTTCGCAGGAACTGTAGAAAGTTGTAGAGTCCTGCCCTGTATGGTTTTTTTTTGTTGTTGTTGTTGTTTTACTTTGTTTTTTGTTTGTTTGTTTGTTTGCCTTTTTGAGATATACTCTTAGTGGTAGTTCTAAGCATGGCCAGACCTTACAACAGTCATACAATTTTGACATCCTCTGAACTCATCCATTCAGCAAATAATTCTTGAATTATCTCCTCGTCCCAAGAACTGTTGTAGCTGTTGGCGGCATGATGGAGACCAAAACAGTCCTGGTTTTTATTTACATGGGGCTTTGTTGTTGGGAGACAGACACCAGCCATCCATAGAGTAAACTACATAGCGAGATGTGCTAGGAAGGGAAATGAAAGGTATCCTGAGATATGAAATAAGGGGGATTTAGAGTTGAGGGCCAGGGAAGTATTCCCAGTGAAAAGGACGTGTGAGCAGAGATCTGAGGGCCCAGGAGGAGTACCCAGGTACAGAGACAGTGGAATACCTTCAGATTTAATCATCACTCCTTTTCTTTTAATGTAATATACTATTTAGTATTTTATTAAGCTTGGATGATGACAGATGATAATTATTCTTAAAATCTGGAGGCACCCAAATATGCTGTCACTGGCTGCTTTTATCTCACTATAAATAGTACGTGTGTTGGGCTGGGTAAGGGAGGCTGAATTGTATTTAAGCACAACCGGTGCATTGTGTTTTTTTTTTAAATTATACTTGGGGCCAGTTCTGTCAGTAAAGCCCATCCAGGCACTTTGTCACATTATGGATAGCACTGCCTGGGCTTGCCTGCCCAGGGCAGGTGCTCTTTATTTTAATTTGTATTACGTATATTTGCTCTGAAAGTTGTTTTTGTTGAAACTTGAAAAGCCAGGTGCTTGCAGCTAGAGAATGGGCAGACTTATTGGAAATTTGCTGAACAAGGTTTGTTACCATGAAGTAGTGACACCCTCAGCCAAGTGTAATGGGCTATGTAGAGAACTGTCCATCAAAACCCCCAGTATGATGACCACTATGGAACTGGCCTTCTCTTTCAGGACCGGTATTTCCTGAAGCGTTATAGCAGGGTCTTTCAAAGTGATGCACCTGGGATAGTAAGAGGTTACATTGTAAGAGACACAAACATGACAGGGAACTACTCTGTCACTGATGGTACCAGCACCTTGCTGTCCAGTCTGTCTGATGAGGTCAAGGGAAGATTCTCTCTGTAGCTGTCATTTTTCCAGCACCTTTTATTTGCAAATTTTTCTTTGAACATGAAGAAGCAGGCCCCGGGAGACAGTTCCATCTAGCTAACTTTGCTTTGCTTTCATATTTATATTCATGTTATTTATTTGTTTATTGAGAGGGAGTCTTACTTTGTTGCCCTGGCTGGAGTGCAATGATGCGATCTTGGCTCACTGCAACCTCCGCCTCCTGGATTTAAGCAATTCTTCTGCCTCAGACTCCCAAGTAGCTGGGATTGCAGGTGTCCATGCCACCATGCCTGGCTACTTTTTATATTTTTAGTAGAGATGGGGTTTCACCATGTTGGCCAGTCTGGTCTTGAACTCTTGACCGCAAGTGATCTGCCTGCCTCAGCCTCCCAAAGTGTGTATTCATGATATTTCTATTTATGGCGTGTGACACATATTTATAGCATTGACTTAAAGATTCTTATAAAAATGAAATTAAAAATGAATTGATTTGTTAAATAAGTAAATAATAGTAGACATGACACTCAGATTTGGTAAAATCATGGAGGGTAGTACTTGAATGACTGAAGTTTGAGAATACTGCCTTGGCGTAATGTGGATGTTTTTTCTTCCACTGTCTGGTATTTAGTTTCTGTTTCTGAGGACCTACTAAAAATTGGTTGTTAAAATCTGATAACACAATAATATACTACTTCTTACCCACTATTATGGCTATACCAAAAACGATGGATGATAACTAGTGTTGGTGAAGATGTGAAGAAATTGGAACCTTCATAAATTGCTGGCAGGAATGTAACATGGTGCAGCTCCACTGGGGAACAATTTGGCAGTTCCTCAAAATCTTAAAGAGTTACCACGTGACTCAACAGTTCCACTCCTAGATATAACCCCAGGAGAACTGGGAACGTACATTCACCTAAAAACCTATACATGAGTGTTCATAGCAACCTTATTTGTAATAGCCGAAAAGTGGAAACAAACCCAAGTGTCTATCAACTGATGATAAAAATGTGGTATATCTATACAGTAGAATATTAGTCAGCCACGAAGAGGACTGAGGTACTGGTGCAGGCTGCAACATAGATAAACCTTGATCATCTGATGATATATGAAATAAGACAAAGATAAAAGGTTGCATATTGTATGAAATGATTTATATGAAATGTTCAGAACAGGCAAATCATAGAGATAGAAAGTAGATTCGTTCTCAGCACTTTGGGAGGCCAAGGCAGGTGGATTTCCTGAACTTAGGAGTTTGAGACCAGCCTGGGCAACATGGTGAAACCCTCTCTCTACAAATACAAAAATTAGCTGGGCATGGTGGCATGCATCTGTAGTCCCAGCTACTTGGGAGGCTGAAGGCAGGAGGATTGCTCGAACCTGGGAGGCGGAGGCTGCGGTAAGCTGAGATCGAACCACTGTACTCCATCCAGCCTGGGCAAAGGAGTGAGACCCTGTATCAAAAAAAGAAAAAGAAAAAAAGAAAAAGAAAAAGAAAGTAGTTTCTTGATTACAGGGGTTGGGAGAATAGGAAATAAAGAATGATGTCTCATGAGTAGGGTGTTTCTTTTTGGGGTGATGGAAATGTTATCAAATTACAATTGACCCTTGAACAACATAGGTTTGAACTTCACAGGTCCACTTATAAGTAGATTTTTTTTTCAGTAAATATATTGGAAATTTTTTTGGAGATTTGCAACAATCTGAAAAAACTCTATAGTCTCAAAATACCAAAAAAATTAAGAAAAAGATAGGTATGTCATGAATGCATAAAATATATGTAGATATAAATCTGTGTGTTAATAGACTTTATGTTATCCGTAAAACTTCTGGTCAACAGTAGGCTATTAGTAGTTAAGTTTTGGGAAAGTCAAATGTTACACATGGATTTTTTACTATGAGGGGGTAGGCACGCCTAACCCCAAGTTATTTCAAGGGTCAGCTGTAGATAGTGGTGATTGTTGCATAACCTTGTGAAAATACTAAAACCCACTGAATCGTACACTTTACCAGGGCAAATTTTATGGTTTGTGAATTACATCTTAATAAGAAAGATCTGGTAGCAAAAGAACACATGACTGGTGATAGAAGGCTTTTTGTGGAGGTATTGTCTAGCGTTGCCAGTGGAATGGGACTGGTGGCATTGTCCCATTGTTTAATAGGATGGTGCTTTTCCCAGTGGTGCCCGTGTAGCCTTTGGTGCCAGAATCCTATTGTAGGCTGACATTAGCAAGCTCCAACGGGCTGGACAAAGCGTAATATTAGGTTTTTATCATCACAGTAGCACTCTGAGATCTCTGGATTATTCGTATATTTATTATTCATATGTGATGGTGCTGAGGGAGGAGGGCTTAAAGTTGGGTGGTAGAGTAGGGAGCTGAACCCTGGTCTTTATACTTTCTTTCTACTGTTATTTGTAAACAAACTGTCACACACTTGAGAGGTAGCCAATCAGTTGCAAAATGGTGTTGACGATGAGAAAGTTCACTCTTGCCAGATTAACTCGCTTATTTAAGGATTTATGCTAGTGAACTTTTTCTTTGCCACTATCAATATTGACTCAAGATGTCATTTACAGCAATAATAAAGTACTCTTTAATTTGCAAAGAACTGTCAAACACAGTACTTCGTATTTTCTTTCTTTCTTTCTTTAGAGATTTATTTAGAGATGAGGCCTTGCTCTGTTGGCCAGGCTGGAGTGCCAACTGCAGCCTTAGCTCACTCTTAGCTCACTGCAGCCTCTAAGTCCTGGGCTCAAGCGATCCTCCCACTTTAGCCTCCCAAAGTGCTGGGATTACAGGCATGAGCCACCATGCCCACCCTATCTTAGTTTAAAGCTGAGGAAACTGAAGTCTAGGGATTAAGCAACTTCTCTACATATATAGGAAATTAAGAAGTCAAGCTCGCTCTTAAGCCCAAGTTGTATGACTCTGTGTCCGCTCTATTTGAGTTTTTCCATAATGCCTGCCTTTTGCTTTGGTGTGTGGTGAGGCATTCGTTCTTCATTCATTCAGTAGTTACTTACTAAGTGCCTCCTATCAGCAAGAATCTGTTCTAGGAGCTGGAGATAATACTGCAGGTAATAAGAAAGAGGAGATCCCTAATTCTACGGTGCAGACGTTTTAGAGGAGGTGACAGACAGGAAGCCATTATCCTAATAGAGTCGGTAATTTCAAAAAGTGTTGCCTTCAGAAGAAAAAGATTTAAAAGGCGGTATGATAGAAGGGACTGTGATACACAGGTGGACTTTTTTAGGTTAGATGGTCACGGGGTGTGTGTGTGTGTGTGTGTGTGTGTGTGTAAAATATATATGGGCCAGGTGCAGTGGCTCACGCCTATAATCCCAGCACTTTGGGAGGTCAAGGAGGGTGGATCCTTGAGGCCAAGAGTTTGAGACCAGCCTGGCCAACATGATGAAACCTCGTTTCTACTAAAAATACAAAAATTAGTTGTGTGTGGTGGTTCGTGCCTGAATCCTGGTGACTCGGGATGCTGAGGCAGGAGAGTCACTTGAACCTGGGAGGCAGAGCCTGCAGTGGGCCAAGATCGAGCCACTGCACTCCAGCCTGGGTGACAGGATGAGACCCTGTCTCAAAACAAAACAAAACAAAACAAAAAACGGGTGTGGTGGCTCACACCTGTAATCCCAGCACTTTGGGAGGCCAAGGTGGGTGGATCACCTGAGGTCAGGAGTTTGAGACCAGCCTGGCCAACATGGCGAAACCTCATCTCTACTAAGAGTGCAAAAATTAGCCAGGCGTGGTGGCAGGTGCCTGTAATCCCAGCTACTTAGGAGACTGAGGCAGGATACTTGCTTGAACCTGGGAGGCGGAGGTTGCAGGGAGCCGAGATCGCGCCATTGCACTCAAGCCTGGGCAACACGAGCGAGATTCCATCTCAAAACAATCAAATATATACATATATACACATATGTATATATATGCATGCATATATATTTATAATGGGCCTAACCACATACTTTACATACTTATATGGTATATGTATATAAGTAACATATGAAAACAAACTTGAAATGAAATACTTCTTTTTCAATAGAAGACTGTCATTCTAATGTGTGATTTTCCCATCAAGGCATAAGCCTTGTGCAAAATCACTTCAAGGAGTTACCTCTTAGGAATATGACCTCTGCTTCTTGCTTAAGTCACTAAACAGCTGTGACGATCGTAAGGAGAAGATGGCATCTCCAGTTGTTGATGCTCCTCAGGACCACCTGTTGACAGTGTGTATCATGAGAACCCCTGAAGGCATCTGTAAGCCCTACACGGGGGAGTGTTACATAGTTGTAGCATCTAGTAGATGCATATGTCCTGGCTAAATAAATACAAGTTGGTTCAGATGGAATGAATTCTTTGTTTTGGGGAAAATGTAATTCTTTTAGGACTGCCAAGCAGAAAGCTTTTATATAATTGGCAGCGCTGTGCCTCTCCAAAACATGAAACGGGTCATGAGGGATGGAGGTGATTTAAGTATCCCTAACTCCCGGCGGGTATCTGGGGAGGATGCGGTGGGTGGTTCCATGGGAAAGGTCTCAGTAACTGTTGTTTCACTTAAAGACTGCTCTTGGGAATGGCTGTGGAAGCCATTTGAGGGCTCTAACTGGAAACAGAGTGGCCTTCTAGTCTGCTTTTCATCTTCCCCAAAGTTTGACCTTCCTTCCTCTTTGCTGCCTCGCGCCTGCCTGTCCTGTTTGTTTTCTCTTTGCTTAGCTCTTTCCCTTGGAGTGGCACTCCCATATTTTCTTCTCTTCCATAAAAAAATATAAGTAGGCCGGGCTCACTCCTGTAATCTCAGCACTATGGGAGGCTGAGGTGGGCGGATCACTTGAGCCCAGGAGTTTGAGCCAGCCTGGGCAACATATCGAATTCCTGTCTCTACAGAAAAATGCAACATAAATTATCTGGGTATGATGGTGTGTACCTGTAGTCCCAGCTACTTGGGAGGTTGAGGCAGAAGGATCGTTTGAGCCTGGGAGGTGGAGGCTGCAGTGAGCCATGATTGCGCCACTGCACTCTAGCCTGAGTGACAGAGCTAGACCCTGTCTCAGAAACAAAACAAACACTGAAAAAGCAATTGGAGGACAATAGCTCAAGAGGTCTTTTTAACTCCTCCTTCCATTCCCCCCATCCCCCCATCCCCAACATGTTTTCTGTAAGGGATCACCTAGCTGTTTCCGTAAGGGCCAAGGCTGGGTCCTGGACTCTGGGAGTATGAACCCTCAGGTTTTACAATATTTCCAAAATTTTGCCGGTATTGCTGCTCATGCATGTGCGTGTTTCTGTGGGGCAGGCACTTCCTTTGTTTTTGTTTGTGTGGTGAAACACAAGTCAGTACGTGAGCCGAGGGAACTGGCCTTTCTCTACTTACGAGCCACTAGTCAGATATTTTGTTTCTGGAGCCCTTAGGATATACAGGTACATGGTGACCTGTGGTGACAACTACTTGACATTCTCTTTCTCTAGTACTGTTTCTCTCTCTCTGCTTTTGTCTATTTCTGAAATGTGAATGGCGCCCAGAAAACTTGAAGTACACAGCCTAAAGTACCATATTTTTATTTGGTCCCAGAAAGCGGTAACTTGCCCTTTTCTAAAGTTTTTTCAAAATAAATTGGAACATATAGGTAGAGAGTTTGTGAATTCCACAAGTGTTTCATCCTTTGGAGGCAGTCGATTGCATATGGCCACTTAGGTCCCTGCTGGCCTGGAGGGCCAGTTTCTAGAGATACATTCAAATACGAAAGAGCTAGAAAAGAATTCCATCCAGATTTCCTGGAAAAAATCTACAGAATCCCTCTCAGCTGTATTGTTGAGTGTTATTTAGAAACTTGGGCTACCCAACTCATCACATACTGGCTTTTGATAATGTCTTTAAGTTAAAAGTATTTTCTCGTCTGACCCATTCAGGTGGGAGAGCCATTTATATTTACATGGCCATGAAAATTTCTGATGGCAGTCACAGACAGTAAGCTAAGTTAGCTTAAATGATGTGTATAATTTCCTGTTACATAAAACTGTACTTTCCAGAGATCAGCTAAAGAGACATCTGTGAACGTTTCTGTGTTGGAGGATGGGGGTAGCATCTGGCAGTGAGGATGTGAGTCCCCTGGTGTGAGCTGGGCTCTGTGAGGCTGTGAGCAAGTCACCTCCTTCTGGGTGCCTCAGTTCCTCAGCTCCAGGTGAGACAGTTATAGTACACGTATGAGGGGATGCTAGGAGACTTAAGGGGTTATATATATATTAAGTCTTAGAGTACCTGCCATACAGAAAGCAGTACCTGTTTTCTGTAATTAGATGTGTAATTTTATATGTTCATTTTCCCAAATTTTTGTTGATCCTTTTGAATATTAGAGGAAATTTGAGTTCTTCTTAACCATAATATTTGGTAACATAGATCGACCCTATTGTCTTTTGCATTAAAGACTTTAGAATTTTATTTAAGCTGTCAATTTTGCAGATCTGAAGATGGAAACTCTTGTATTTATTCACCAAATACAGACCACTTTTTTTTTTTTTTTGAGACAGAGTCTCACCCGGTCTCCCAGGCTGGAGTGCAGTGGCACAATCTTGGCTCACTGCAACCTCCGCCTCCCAGGTTCAAGCGATTCTCCTGCCTCAGCCTCCCGAGTAGCTGTGATTACAGGTGCCTGCCACCATTACAGGCGCCTGCCACCATCCCGGCTAATTTTTTGTATCTTTAGTAGAGACGGGGTTTCACCATGTTGACCAGGCTGGTCTCAAACTCCTGACCTCTTGATCTGCCCACCTTGGCTTCCCAAAGTGCTGGGATTACAGGTGTGAGCCACAGCGCCTGGCCCACAGACCACTTTGAAGTTTTCCCCTTCCCTCTCCCTCCCGTGCCATGACGTCACTCTTGAGAGTGCAACTGGTAGCCTGGGCTTTATGGCTCACTAAGGCCTTTGACTTTCTTTTTTTCTTTTTTCTTTTCTTTTCTTTTTTTTTTTTTTGAGACAGAGTCTTGCTCTGTCACCAGGCTGGAGTGCAGCAGTGTGATCTCGGCTCACTGCAACCTTTGCCTCCTGGGTTCAAGCGATTCTCCTGCCTCAGCCTCCCGAGTAACTGGGATTACAGGTGCGCACCACCACGCATGGCTAATTTTTTGTATTTTAGTAGAGACGGGGTTTCACCATGTTGGTCAGGATGGTCTCCTAACCTCATGATCCACCCACTTCGGCCTCCCAAAGTGCTAGAATTACAGGCGTGAGTCACCGCGCCCAGCCCAGGCCTTTGACTTTCTTTAGTGTGCTTCTTAAATCCACGATGTATATTGTATGTTAGTGTGAATGTTTCCGAGAGTAGAATTTTTTTCTTTTGAGAACCTCAGTGGCATTGCCTGCTCTTGCCGTCTGTGGGAAGGACAGCAGAGGGGGCACTGCTGTCCCTGCTGTGACAACGTGCAGTGATCACAGGGAGGCTTTTACCCTCCACCCTAACGTTCAGTCCCAGCTGAGCCAATCCAGGATCTGGTTTTCTGTGTATCAGATGCACACAACTCTGTTTTATTAAGCATGAAACAAAATCAAGAAGTGTAACAGTGCTTTACACTTCTAATCTAATTCTGGCCTTGTATGATCTTATAATATATTAACCTCGGAAACACGACTTTTGCACATGTCAGTTAACTGTACACAAATAGTGCCAATTCCTGCCCTGTTGATGGGAGCTGGCTTTGCTATTAGAGAACTTTCTGCTATCGGGGGTTTGTCATGAAGGTGGTGCCTGATTAGTTTGAAGATGGGAAAAAAGATAGCACTTTAAGACATACAGATTCATAGCAACGCAGGGCCAGTGGGAACCACAGGGTCACCTTCCCAGCCCCTGCATTTTACCCAGCGGTGAAGAGGCCAAGTGATCCGATTGAGGTCACTTAGCTCAGGAGAGCCAGAGCTACGGGCCTAGATACTCTTCCTCCAGCACAGCAAAAAGGTGACTCTGTAAGATGAGAGGGCCCTAGAGATTCATGTCACGCAGCATAGGATCTGGGGAATGTTGTCTTGGCCCCTGGAGTGTAGTAAAACCTGGGTTTTCTGGAGAACAAGAGAAAGCTTCAGTTAAGTCATTCTGGTAACCAGGGCTGATAGCCCATGAAGCCACGAGCATAGCAAACTTGTGGGAATTTTGTATTGAAGAACGTGAAGGATTCGTCCTTCCCCTGCTGTACTGCAGGCTGTAGGATTGGGATCTTCTCTTTCTCATGTCCCACGGTGAATACCCCCAGCCCATGTGCCAGGGGGTTGCATAAATATTTGGTGATGTGTGTATGAAAGAAAGGTGAGAAGGTGAGGGTCAGACAGGTTCACCCGAAAGAATACTGACAGGGTGGGGGGAAATTACACAACTTTATTGATTTACACGTTTCCAAACTGCTGTCTTCAACCTCAGCTGAACTTTTCCTTCATTTTTTTCTCTTTCATTCAACCAATCCCGAAGTGCTTCCTTTGTGCTGGGCAATGCAGGTGGCGAAATGGTAAATAATGTGGCCATGCATGGTCCCGGCCCTCTGTGGCAGGGGGCAGGGGGCTTGCGGCAGCATAACAAACACAGAAATAGTCACAGGTTTGGAAAGGCTTGTGGAGGGCACAGCGAATAATGGAGTGCTGGGTTCCTTCATATACGGTGGTCATCTGAAGCCTCCATGCGGATGTGAAGGGAGCTGACACTGAGCCATAGGAGGTGAGCACATTCGAGGTAGACGGAACCTCACAGGGAAAGGCCTCGAGATAGGAGCTCGAGGTGCTTGGCCAGCATCCAGCATAGTGGTTAGGGGAGCATGTGGCCAGAGATGCGTCCAGGAAGATCACACTGGACTTTTTTGGCTGTAGATTTGATCCTAAGTGCAGTGGGAAGCCAGCGGGGCTTGGAGCAAGGGAAGGGCATTGAAGTTGTGTGTTACGAAGGCTTTAAGGAACCTCAAAAACATGATACTAAGTGAAAGAAGCCAATTACGCAAAACCACATACTATATGATTCTGTTTATGTGAAATGTGCAGAATCCATTATGTGAAACATCCAGGCAGATCCATAGAGACAGAAAATAGATGAGTAGTTGTTCAGGGCTGAGTGTCAGACAGGTTCACCCAAGAGAATACTGAGAGGGTGGGGGGAAATTATACAACTTTATTGTATAATTTCGGGGGGAGGGACTTCTAATGAGTACAGAATTTTCTTTGGTGGGGGGTGTTAAAAATTCTAAAATTGATTGTGGTTAGTGTTGGACAGCTCTGTGGATATTCTAAAATCCACTGAATTGTTACTTTAAATAGGTGAATTGTATGGTATATGCATTATGTCTCAATAAAGCTGCTATTAAAACATTTTAGAAAGACTTTAATGCTGCCTGGCAAACCTGCTCCATTGTCCCAGGCGGCTGTCCCCAGCTGTTTCGGCCCTTTTCCAGCCTCCTTGTATTGGAGCACCCCCTCCTGCTCCAACTCCTGCCACTTCAGGAAGTAAAAGGCATCGGTTGAGGATAATGTCAGATTCCTGCCATCAAAGTTCCAAATCTCCCAAGCCCATGCTGGGTTCATGCTCTCCTTTCACAGTTCTGGGAAATGACTTTAAATCATGACTCTGCCTATTATTGGTTGTGCGACTTTAGGCCAGTTACTTACAAGCTGAGCCCCAGTTTCTTTCATTTTTTAAATAATAGCGCTTACTGTATACCTGGCAATTTTTATAAGTGCTTTAAGAATATTAACTCATTTACACATTTTAACACATTTAATCATCCAGTTAATCCCATGAGGTGTGGGGACTGCTCTCCTCTCCATTTTGTAGATAAGGGAAGTGAGGCACAGAGAGGTTAAGTAACTTGCACAAGGTCACACAGCTGGGAAGTGGTAGAGCTGAATCCAGGCCGTCTGGCTCCACAGGCCATACTGTTTCTCCTGGCCTGTATAGCTGGCGTAGAGCTTCTTCTTGCTTGGTTTACGATTGTTTAATCTTCAGCTACTTGAACAGCAACTGTAAATTATGCCATTTCCACAATGCATTGCATGGTGCCAAAAACATAGTAAGTACTCAGTAATAGAAGGTCTGCACATTAACATACTTAATTGTCTTCCCCTCCACTTATTTCTTCATTGATCACCTCAGAACCCACAGGGATGTACGTTTGCCCAGTTGTGGTCCGGATTCTCCTACCTTTGCCTTTTTCCTGATAGTCTCTGAGATTTGCTTTCCTCACCAATAAACTGGAGATGATGATAACCTGACCCTCCGTGGGGTCACTGCAGGGATCCATGAGCCACTAAATCAAGCCGCCCCCTATTCCTGCAGGGGTTTAATTTGATACAAGACCTGGCTGTTTGGACCATGCACTTTGAAATGATGATGGCAGGGTTGGGAGAGGGTTGGCTGAATGGTTTTTCCATGGAAATCCTGACGGCTCAGATGGAGCAGAAGTGATGGATGCGCTCACCTCCATACGGTAGAACTAGCCCAACTTGACCCTCAAGCAGTGGGTGCAGCATCACGGCCACTGTATGTCTCTTATCTGTGCTGAGTTGGTTCTCCCCAGTGCTGTAAACGTAAACTTGCTGTGTGGCAGGGGAACTAGTTAATTCTACCCGTCGTTCCGTGTAAGCATGAACTGACAATCGTTTTGCCGGTGTTTGGCTTTTAGACCAAATCAAATTTACAGTTTTGGCAAAAGTAGGCTGCACTAGATGAGGCAAAAAGTACAGCTTCCTGGGTAAAATGCATTCCTTCTGTTTCACATGTGGCTTCTCTCTTCCCCTCCGCTCCCCTTGTTTGGTCCAAGGTCTGTTACAAAATTGGATACAACGATTTGGTTACTGAATTACAACAAACAACCTTGGAAAGTACACGTTTACCAGAGTGTTGTGTAGGCTTTGTATTCATCCCTACAATTGTGTTTTTGTCTTTAGAATCTCTCATTTTGCATTTTTAATGTCTGCTGTGAGATATAGGTATATGCTTATACACACATATGCACGCACACACACGTAAGTCAGTGTTGTATTTCTTCCCTGCCCTTAGTAGTATCTTTCGAGCTCCTCATACATTGTTTTTCGATGGAGGAGTGAGGAAGGAGGACTCAAAGGAGAATATTGAGGGCTGCGATTATATTCTGAATTCTGATGATCTCTTCAGTTTACTTAAGATTTGCATATCGGTTCTTTTTTTGTGATTTAAATCAGCATAAACTCCTCCCTCCAAAAATGCTTTCAGACAACACCAACTTCTATTCTTTCGCCTGTCCCTTCTCTGGGCACTTCTCCCGCCATGGCTAGACTTTGTTCAGCAGCTCAGGGTCCTGGGAGGGGCCAGGCTGCGTCCCTTTCACAGTGGTCGGAAGTTGTACAGAATCTGTTGGGGTTGGGGCAGCGTAGGCTTGGGAGCCCTGCAACTTGAGAGCCAGAGGTTCCGGGTTAAAGTTTTCATTTGGGACACATTACTTACCCATTCAGAAACCTCAAATGAGGGCAGCCCATCTGACTGTTGTTTTCTGGTTAACTTGAATCCTTGAGCTAAGGTAGTCCTTCTATTTTTACTTTCTTAAATTATCCTGGCATGGATGTGTTTGCTAGCTCCAAATTTTGTTTAAATAATATGTCTTCTACTTATGTCATGAAATTCAAAGTGTGGTTGTTCCTTGGTTACGTCTTCTGATGTCTTCAGGGTGACCTAAGTCTCAGAGGACTTTGGTTACTAGCAAGAAAGTTGAGTTTGCTTTGGGAATAAGAAAGTGCTTTAGTGTCGACTGTCCTTCCATTCCACCTGTTTTTGCCTTTTGTAAGAAATTGAAGCTGTGGGTTCGTTACTACATATTTGGTAGCTCTTCAGCAATGTGTAGATCAGCTTTTTCAAACGGGTAAGAGTCTAAACTTTTATTCTCTCTTCTACATTACTGTTCTTTCAGCTTGGTACCCCCAAAAATGGCCAGTGGGGTGTCCCTTGTCCTCAAAATCAGTCATTCCATTTCAGAAACAAAGTGAAAGAACTTTGCTGGTTCTAAATTGGGCTTCCAGAGTTCTTGGTGGCTGGATCTTTATTATGTGTTTGGATTTCATGTGGCCACTGCTTCCAAGGGAGCAGCAGTCCCAGCTCACAGCTCTGATCAGGGTCAAAACCCTCACTTAAAATGCATCGTTTTTATATGGTTTTTCTCAACACCAAGTTCATTCATTTGCTAGTCTGTCTGTCCTTCCTTCCTTCCTTCCTTCCTTCCTTCCTTCCTTCCTTCCTTCCTTTCTTTCTCTTTCTTTCTTTCTTTCTCTCTCTCTCTCTCTCTCTTTCTTTCTTTCTTTCTTTCTTTCTTTCTTTCTTTCTTTCTTTCTTTCTCTCTCTCTCTCTTTCTTTCTTTCTTTCTTTCTTTCTCTTTATCTCTTTCTTTTTCTCTCTTCTTTCTTTTTCTTTCTTTTGTAGCTTTGAGGATATTTAGGATTTAAGTTTCTGGGCAGTTTATTTCCTTTTTCATACTCTGCTCTTGTAAGTAAAGATAACTTCTGAGTAGCTCAGACATATGTTGGAACCATGGATCTTTAGACCTGTAAGAAACACTGCAGCTTTCCCATCCAGTTTTCAGACATTATGTTTCATCATGGTCCCCATTCTTCAAATTAAATTTAACCACAAACCTCGAAGGATGGCTGATAAAATCAGAGCTGCAATTAGTAGTGTGCGTGGGTGTCAGTTCTAATGGAAGCCTGCTAATCCACCGATGGGAAGCCTGAGAACCAGAACTAAGTGGGTTAGCCAGTGTTACCCAGGCAGGACAGGGAGTACAGCCAGAAGGAGAAATTGGGCTCATTTAGGTAGAAATCAGATTAGTGGCAGCTGGGAATGGGGCTGTGGGGAGGGAGTGGGCAGCAAAGGGGCCCAAGGGAACTCTTTTGGGGGGCAATAGGAATGTTTCTATCAGGATCATAGGGTGGTTGCATGACTGCCTATTTGTCAAAGCTCATAGAGTTGTACACTGGAAATTGGTGACTTTTAATGTCTATAAATAATGCCTCAAGAGAACTGACAAAAAGAAAATAATAAAGTGGCTAAAAAGTTGTAAGGAACCTCCTAAAACATTCAGGTCTTTCATTGGGGGAGGGGAGGTAACATTTTCTATGCTTTTAAATTCAGTGTAACTGTATGAAATGATTCCTTAAAGAATACAACAAAAGAAGAAAAACTCACGTTCCCTTAATTCCAGACTGGACTGGTGGAGTCTGTTTTTCTGGTCGGCAGAGGTCATCATCACTCTGTACTCATCGCTGCTGTCAGTTCTACCAAGGGCCTGTAAACCTGGGCCAGGTAGTAAATATTTTAGGCTCTGTGGGCCACAAGGTCTCTATCATAGCTATTCAATTCTGCCATTGTAGTACAAAAGCAGCCAGAGGCAATATGTAAACCAAGGAGTTATGGCCGTGTTCCATTCAGACTTTGTTTGCAGAAACAGGCAGCCAGCGGGATTTGGCCTGGGTGCTGTTTTTGCCAATCTGTGAGTGACATTTTTGTTACTTTTGGAGAAACTCAGTGGAACAGGTGCGCTTACTGTGTCCTCACCAGTAGGGTGAGTTACAGCATGATGGGACTGCAGGGAGGTTTGGAAGAGGACGGGTCCCAAAGGGCTTGAGATGCTGTGTTGAGCTAATGGACTGGGATCTGTAAAGGACAGGATGGTTTTGCTCAGATGTAATGATAGAGAATGAATTAAGAGGAAGAAGGGAGTGAGCATGGCCGCCACTTTCTAGGTTATTGCAGAAATCCGGGAAAGAGATAAGTTCAGCCGTGACAGTGACCACGAGCAGAAGGGGACATGGTGAAGGGATCCTCTGCAGAGACAAATGACAGAACAGAAGGCAGAGAATGCCTGTAGCTGGGATTACAGGCCACCACGCTCTGCTGTTTGTATGTTTAGTAGAGACAGGGTTTCACTATGTTGGCCAGGCTGGTCTCGAACTCCTGAGCTCAGGCGATCCCCTCACCCTGGCCTCCCAAAGTGCTGGAATTACATGTGTGAGCCACTGCATCTGGCCCACTCCTGGGTTTCAAACATAGTATTATTGAACAACCTCAAATTGCTATATTTAAATCAACTCTTTATCAACTAGTTCTGAAAATTAAGGCCTAAAGACATCAACAAAACGAGTGACAGAAGAAGGGTATTTCCAAGTGATGTCATTGGGTGACTCATCTCACAAAAGGGCACTCAGAGGCCTACCAGTAGACCACCTTTCTGGCTTTTGGCGTGCCCTGACATCAGCCTTGCTCGCTCCGTTAATCCTACTGTGCTCACATAGAAGCCAAACCATGTCACGCTTCTGTTTGAAAACTGTCTTTTGTTCTTAGCAACATGTCGTGTTTGGGGGAAGTTATAATATACTGGAAGTGGTATCAGTAAGTCGGGAAGGCTAAGGAGCTTTGTGTCAGGTCTTTACCATTTAATGGTTTTCAAAGTATTGGGAATTCTGAGAATATTGTGGTCAGGTGTACATGTACCACCCAAATCTTGTTTCCTTCCCTCTGGTTCAGATAATAATAAAGTGACCTTCCCCTGAACCCCATCTCCTTTGTAGTGGAGGTTGATTCCCAGTAGAGAACATCTCACATGTAGTAGTTGCTTCATAAAGTTTGTTGAATTAAATTGAATTTGTGTGAGTCTGTGATGATTCTCCTCGTGGAAGAACATAGTCTACCAAAATCCTGTGGGAGCAAATTTCTGTATCACAGGTCACTTTATTTATTTATTTTTTTTGAGACAGTTTCATCCTTGTCACCTAGGCTGGAGTGCAATGGCGCGATCTCGGCTCACTGCAACCTCTGCCTCCTGGGTTCAACTGATTCTCCTGCCTCAGCCTCCCAAGTAGCTGGGAATACAGGGGCCCACCACCACACCCAGCTTTTTTTTTTTTTTTGTATTTTTAGTAGAGACGGAATTTCACCATGTTGGCCAGGCTAGTCTTGAACTCCTGACCTCAAGTGGTCCACCCTCCTTGGCCTCTCAAAGTGCTGGGATTACAGACATGAACCACCGCGCCCGGCACTTGTCACTTGTGGTTCTTAAAAGTCTTGAGTGAGATGAGAGTCTGCAAGCTTTAGCTAAACTGATTTCTGAATTTAATCATTAAAAAAAAAAAAAAAAAAAAAAACAGCAAAAAGCAATCTAAAAGCACAAAACCCAACTCAGGTGGAAGTACTCAATGCAAATGCTGGAAGAACCACTCTGGGCTCCTGTATTTGAAGAACTGTAGCTTCTGCCAACTTGAGCTTGCCAAGCTCTTGGAAGCAAAGCCACAGAGGGTATGGTCTGTGGGACACTTTCCACTAAAGTCATGATGACCATTTGTTTTTTGGGACCTACTTCATGATCTGATTTTACTATTTTACAGAAAATGAGAATAGCCATAGGTTTTTGTTGTTGTTGTTATTGTTTTGTTTTGTTTCTGGTTTTTTTTTTTTTTTTTTTTTGCATTGGGGCATTTACTTTAATTTCTTAGTCTTCAGGTATATAATCTTTTCTCCACTTAGGGGTGATTAATTAATTAATAAAAATTCTTAGTACGAGGCAGGTATCTTGTCAAAGACTGATACTGAGAGGCTCGGAGTTTTATTTTGTTTATGATATTTCTCTTTGTGTAGAAATGACCTCCTTTAATCTTGAAATGTTGAGATGTGTAGCAAATATCTGTAACTGATACCACAATCAACAGTTTATCTTTAGTTGCTTATTTGTATAAGAAAATAAAAGCAGGCCAGGCATGGTGGCTCATGCCTATAATCCTGGCACTTTGGGAGGTCGAGGCAGGTGGATTGCTTGAGGTCAGGATTTTGAGACCAGCCTGGCCAACATGGTGAAACCTCATCTAAAAATACAAAAATTAGCAGGGTGTGTTGGTGGGTGCCTATAATCCCAGCTACTTGGGAGGCTGAGGCAGGAGAATTGACAAGAGTGAAACTGTCTGGGAAAAAAAAAAAAAAAAAGGAAAGAAAGAAAATAAAAGCAGATGACTTTTGTGCATTGGTGTGATATTAATTTTTATGTGGAGTTCTTTGTCTTTCTTCATGCATCATGTGTTTATTTTACAAATATTTATTGAACACCAGCAATGTTCTCCACGCCAGTGGAGGGAGTAGTGAACAAAACAAAGTCACTGCTTTTTTTTTTTTTTTTTTTGGTTTTTTGAGATGGCGTCTTGTTCTGTTGCCCAGGCTGGAGTGCAATGGCATGATCTCGGCTCAGTGTAACCTCTGTCTCCTGGGTTAAAGTGATTCTTCTGCCTCAACTTCCCGAGTAGCTGGGATTACAGGCATCCGACACCAAGCCTGGCTAATTTTTTTTTTTTTTTGTATTTTTAGTAGAGACAGTGGTCTTGAACTTGCTTGCCAGGCTGGTCTTGAACTCCCGACCTCAGGCGATCTGCCCGCCTTGGACTCCCAAAGTGCTGGAATTACAGACGTGAGCCACTGTGCCCGGCCAAAGTTACTACTTTTATGGTGCTTATGTTCTGATATAAATCATAAAATTTTTGTAGGTGAAACCAATGATGATTGCAGGTTCTCACATTTGGGAACACTTTCTGGGGAAGGTAATACATGGCCACCTAAGCATTTGGGAGTTTCTGTGTCTCTTTAGCAACTTTTATTCTGTTTCAAAAAATTTATTTATTTATTTTTTCTGCCAGGTATAGCAGCTCACACTTGTAATCCTAGCACTTTGGGAGGCTAAGGCAGGAGAATAGCTTGAGCCCAGGAGTTCGAGACCAGCCTGGGCAACATAGGGAGACCACGTTTCTACAAAAAATAAAAAATTTTAGTTGGGTGTGGTGGCACACACCTGTGGTCCCAGCTACTTGGGAGGCTAAGGCAGGAGCATCACTTGAGCCCAGGGGTTCAAGGCTGCAATGAGCTATGATCGTGCCACTGTCCTGCAGCCTGGGTGACAGAGTGAGACCCTGTCTCAAACAAACAAACAATTTCTTTTTCTGTTAATGGAGATGGGGTCTTGCTATGTTGTCCAGGCTGGTCTCAAACTTCTGGCCTCAGGCAGTCCTTTTGCCTTGGCCTCCCAAAATGCTAGGATTATAGGAGTAAGCCAGCATGCCCAGCCAGCAACTTTTATTCTGAACATTTAGAAAACTGAGGACCTGAATAAATCACATTTTAAAATTTAACCAAATTTACAGAGTATTTACTATGTGTTCTATGGTGTTTTAAGCTCTTTATAAACATTAACATTAAATTTTCATTACAGTTCTCTGTAGTGTGGGTAGTATTAGTATTCTCATTTTACAAATGAGACAGCCGAGTAACTTGCCCCAGGTTATCCAGTCAGTGAGAAGGGAGACTGGTATTGGATTGTGGGCTCTTACCCATGTGTGTGTGTTTGTGTGTGTGTGTGTGTGTGTGTGTGTGTGTGTGTTTGTGTTTTCGTCTTGCATTTGGGATTTCCTTGGAGGTTTAGGATTATATACAGCCAGATTTCGTGACAATAGAGTAGGCCTGGGACCTGTGGCTCCCTTCTGTGAGAATTTCTTCTCTTTTTCCTTCACATTTAATTGCGTGTTTAATTTGTATAAATGGAATGTGTTTAATCTAATTTTACTGAATTATGTGTTTCTCTTGGTCCTGCTAGACTTTCTGTAAATTGCTTGAAGCAAGAAACTGGCAGATAGATCCATCTGACAAATAAGTAAAAGAGTATGGTTTATTGCAAATTCTAAGACTATTAGATCAGTTTACTAGAAATTGAGCCTTTTCCCTCCTTTGTGGGACTGCGTAATAGTTTAATTTAGCTGTTTATAAATGTTTAATTGTATTCTAAACAATAGGACTGCCGAACAATAGGTCATAATGTATTGGAATAATAAAACTCTGGGAGGCAACACTATTTAAAACCTAGCATATTCAATATATGTGTGCCTTGAGGACAAAGTCTTGAGGCTACAATAGATTCTATTCTTATAGGGGTAGTAACGTGATGTTTCTGCTTGATAATTCTACATCTCAGGGAACTTGTGATTATTTGAGGTTACAATGCTTATTTTCTCTCATAATCCTCAAGGAGATTCTGGTTAGTTTCTCAGAGAAATGCTCTGTATTCTTCAATTCTCAATGTCTAGTCATTTGTAGCCTGCACACTGTCTAGAACCCTCACCATTCCTTCCATCTCAACCTTTTCAGTGCTCCAAACATTTCTTTACTATTCTAAAGCTACTTCTGAAATCCCACTTCTTCCATGAATTTTTCAGTTCATTAACAGAGAAATGATCTGGCCTCATCTTTATTTCTCCTTAGCATTCAGGAATGAAGCTTAAGGAACATCCAATATACTTTTTCACCGTAGTTTTAATGGACTGATGTATTCTGTACATGAAAACGAATGTGAATCTCTCAGTGTTATGCTTTGTATTATGAGCAGTGAGCTTGTTTAGCACAGTAAGCATCACCTGTTCCATTGGTCACTGGGCCTTGTTTAAGAGAGTCCATCACGTGTGGATTAATATGAAAGAAAATGTTATTACATGTGTATTTGGTTGCTTGGACTGCCATAACAAAGCTCCATAGACTGGGAGGCTGGAACAACAGAAATTTGTCTCATCACCATTCTGGAGGCTGGAAGTCTGAGATCGAGGTGTCAGCAGGGTAGGTTTCTTCTGAGGCCTCTCTCCTTGGTTTACGATGACCGTCTTTTCCGTGTCTTCACATATCTTTCTTCTGTGTGTGTCTGTGTTGTAATCTCCTCTTCTAATAAGGACACAAGTCATATGGATGGAGCCCACCTTAATGATGTCATTTGAACTTAATCCTTCTTTAAGGATTCTCTCTCCAAATGCATTCCAGGGTACTGAGGGTTAGGATTGTAACATACGAATTTTGTGGGGACACAGTTTAGCCATAACAGGCTTTAAATATATAACATAGTTGTCCTAAACTTGTATGACAAACTAAAACAAAGAAATTCTTTTTAAAGCTTAAAAGTAGGCTAGGGAGGACAGCGTCCTGAGAGAGAGGAGAAGATCATGATCAGGCTTAGAACTGGCTAAGTGATTCTGGGTAAACTTCACAGTAATTTCTGTTTTGTCTGTGTTTTCTCAGTTTTTTGTACTCATTGGGATCTGAAGTGCCTTTTAAGTGACTCTAAGATTCTGTAATTCTATTTTAATAACTGTCTTGTGGTTAGACTTTACTGCTCATTTAAGAAGTTGCTGGAGAAGAATTTTTATAATCCTGGGTTATTATGTCATGTTTGCGAGAAAATGCAGAAGAACGAGGCTGTGTCCAACAGACCCTAACTTGCATTTGACCTCTTTTCTTCTGCATCAGCCCTTTTCTTGGCATCTGACCAGCTATATGACTGTGGACAGGTTATGTATCCTCCGTGAGCCTTAATTCTTTCATCCACAAGATGGGAACAAAATAGTTAGGAGGCTGTCCTTCAATCTTGTCCCTTGTCATGGTTGCCTGCTACAGATAGATACCGCTCCCCCTGCAGACAATTGATTCTGAGTGTCCTAGTGCTGAGGTTGCATTTGCAGCCCAGGTAGGGTGTCGGTCTCAACACCTGCTGACTTGCCTGGCCTCCACTGCCTGCCCGACTCACATGCCACGAAGGCCACTTGTAGCTCAAGGCTGTCAGAGCGGAGCTGGGTTTATATCAATATTCCCAACCTCGCTTGCTGTGTAATGTCTAGCCCCTGGGCTAGACAGATGTCATTTCAGGGAGGATGAGTTGGGTTCCAAATGGTTACCATAGATTTTTTTTTATTACTTCCTCTTCCTATATTTAATAGCCCCAAATGGTTATCAGAAAACTACTGTTTTTCCTGTCTTATTAGGAGGAAAATGGTGAACATTTGTAGGGCAGAGATGTAGTTTAGCCTCACACATCAGATTTTAATATCCATAGACTTTAGTAATCCAAAAAGTAAGTGCTAGCTCAGAGAGATACCCACATGACACAGGTTTTGTGAGGGTTAAATGAAATAAATGTGTGCATGTGTGTGTGCGTGTGTGCATGTATGGGCATATGTGTGTGTGCACGTGTGTGTGTGTGTGCATGTGCGTGCGTTTGGTGGGGAGGGGGCAGCAGCATGCTTTCTACATACTTTTCCAGTTAAACTGAGTGTTCATTCTTTGTGTTGGGATTGAGTTTATATAACTCCGGTCTTTTAAAACACCAAGGTGACTTTTATTATTAGGCTTGAATAGATCAATTGATTCAGGGTAAAATGTTATTCCAGTAAAACTATTAAAACAAGTTCTCTGTACAGGAATCATAATTCTCAAGTTCTGTTTGGCTTACTCATTTTAGTCAATATATACAAGCATTAAAATATGGCACTTTTGGCCATAATGTTTGACCTGGAAAAATTGCCATAAGCGAACCCATTTACCATGCCTTTTTATATGGTACTACTGCTGGTACCCGTCTCCTTTAGAGTCTTTTTCAGTTGTGAGGGATAGAGATTCGACACAAACAAGCTTAATCTAAAAAGAAAACTTATTTAAACTTAAGTGAAATATTCTAGGGCTAGAAGTATCTTTATTAAGCAAAGTTATATCCAGGGGTATATAGGATATTATTGGGGTATTTTCTCTCTCTCTTTCTCAAATGAATTTATTCTCAGAAAACTGATGAGAAAAATGACTGCCAGCATCGCCAAGGTTTATCTTTTGACTTCTGATTGGAAGGTAAAAAAGAGCTTCTCAGTTCTTGTGGCCATATATCAAATATCAAGGAAGATTTTGATTGGTTCTGCTTGAGTCACACGTCCATCCCTAAACCTATGACTGGCTGGTGTATAGAGCCCTACAGGAGACCTGGCCATGTGCCACCCACTGTGGCAAGGCGTCTTGAGTGGCAAGCTCCCTGGGATTACATGGGATGGGAGGGATGATGTCCCAAAAGAAGGGTTGCTTAGCAAACAGACAACATGTCTGGTCTAGATAATTAGAGTTTTAAGTCAGCAGGGGTTTGGCGTTTATTCCTTTAGTTTACAGGGAATGAAAAGGTAACTATCATAAAAGTCTGCTGGATCATTTGAGAATGTTAAGCTGCACTTGAAAATCTGTTTGAGATGTCATGCAAAGGTGCCCATTAGGTGGAGTAGGCCTCACATGGATAATCAGATAGTAGCATCACAATTGGTGATTGCTGAGATTGATGTGACATGCGGGCAGTTTGGTGGGGGTAAAGGAACAGAATGACAATAATGGGACTTCTGGTTGTTTTCGGCAGGGTTGGATGACTGCCTGCAACAATATGTCCACAAGTTTGAACGGGAGAAGATCAATGGCGAGCAGCTGCTGCAGATTTCCCATCAGGACCTGGAGGAGCTGGGGGTCACGCGGATCGGACACCAGGAGCTTGTGTTGGAGGCTGTGGACCTTCTCTGTGCACTGGTTAGTTCAGGAGAAGGTGATCTGTACCGTGATGACATTCTTTAGAGCCTTGTTCTCTTAAGCTCTCATTGTTTGTGATTTAGCATATCACTGTTTTCTTAATGCTCCATTGAAATAAAGCATGAGCCGAAGATACTATAGGAAGGGGAAAAAATGAATTATTTTCTACATTAAGGGTTGGCAAACTATGGCCTGTGAGTTAAATCTGGCCCGCTATCTATTTTTGTAAATAAAGTTTTATTGGAACACAGCCATGTCCATTTACTTATATGTTTGTGGCTGCTTTCTTGCTACAGTGAGAATTGAGTAGTTGTAACAGAATCACATGGTTCCCCCAAAGCCTAAAATATTTATTAACTTTTCCTTTACAGAAAGAGTTTGTCTTTTTCAGAAAATCTCTGTATTAGTCTAAGTTAGTCTAGTTTTCTTTTATAAGGAAAAAACGTTGGAAATAGTCCTGAATGAAAATGTCACCTTCTGGTCAGGCGCAATGGCTCATGCCTATAATCCCAGCACTCTGGGAGGCCGAGGCGGGTGGATTGCTTGAGTCCGGAAGTTTGAGACTAGCCTGGGCAACGTAGCAAAACCCTGTCTCTATTAGAAATACAAAAAGTTAGCCGGGTGTGGCTAGCACGCACCTATAGTCCCAGATATTCAGGAGGCTGAGTTCAGAGAATCACGTGAGCCTGGGAGGTGGAGGCTGTAGTGAGCAGAGATCACACCACAGCACTCCAGCCTGGGCGACAGAGTGAGACCCTGTCTCAAAAAAGAAAAGAAAATGTCATCTTCTAAATTGAAGTGAGAAATAGGTTCTGATTTTCATGTCTGGTTTTGTTACTATAAAAAGCGGTTGAGTTTCACAGATATTTATGATATTTAAATAACTGATATTTGCACTTGACATGACCTATGAAATGGGAAAAAAACGTGGCCTTCATTACATTTTGTAGGTGATGGATTTTGGCTTTAACACGAATGAGTAAAATCCTGCTGGGTCCTGACACTAGAATCACATGGGTAGCTTTGTTAGGTGTGGGCCAAAAACACCTGTAAGGACATTTTGTTTATACATTGGTTAGTGTGGGTGGGATTCAAGTCTGCCTGCCCCGGTGCCAGGCTAAAGATGCAGTTTACTTAACTGTCAGGATTTGGACAAACTCGACAGCATTCAGGCTGGGTTAGTAATGCCCTGAACCCCAGCCAGGGGTATATACAATTACATCACTGAGAATGGTGGGAAAGAATGTGCTGCTGATGATTTTGCCATCGCTGGTCTGCGTACTGTTGATTATATAACACTTGCTGCATTGTGTGTATTCTTCTTCTTAAAATGGACAGAGCCTTGTCTTCTGCTCTGAGATGCACTGCTCTTGTTTAGGAAAGTAATGGGGAAATTATTTGTAGTTGATAAATGAGCCGCCGCCTGGGAGACGCTACAGCCAAGTAGTCTGAGCACGGGTCTGGGAAGCAGGAATTTGCATTCTAATCCCGGCTCTGCTACATGCTACTCCCTCTGTGACCTCCGGGGAAATGGTGGTGTCTGTTTTTCCCATCTGTACAGTAACGCTCACCTTAGATGTGGCTGTGCACTATTGTGTAAGTGCTTTGCACTGCCCAGACGTCTAAGCATCCTGTTTATTACTGAAACTGTATTTTTTTTTTTTTTGTACAAACATGTTTGAGTTTACTTTTATTATACTTTCTGGGAACATGGCTTTTCCGTCTTTTCTGCTTGATGTTTTGCAAATTGTCTCTTTCACTTTGCAGTAATACTTGGAGGACAGGTAAATTTACTTGGAAATCCAAAGTAAGAGAGGCAGGGCAGAAGGGTCAGCTAGAGATGCATCATGTACATCGGGTGGGATGACAAACATAACAGGTGCCCCTGGGCATTCTCTCTGCTTTTTCCTCTTGTCTACCTCTTAGAGCATTAGACTAAAATGAACAAAGCTGGACAAATGCCAGAACCTAAAGCTGTGTTTTATCTCGTACAATTTCCTTCTAATTTCCTTTGCAGACCAAGCTTTGACCTCAGACTCATTCTGGACCTGCTGTGTACCAGTGACTGCATTGGACAGGGGGTCACGTAGGGGTTCACAAAAGTGTGTGGATTATTTTAGTGAGTTTTACTAAAATGTCTTTAGTCTCGATATAATCTCCTTTTTGAATATTCTTATAATTCATATACTAATTATACTATCTTTTTAATCCATTTGTAGCATATAGATCTTTGGATGTATAAATTGGTGCTGCTTTGAACAGACCATCTCCAGGGCAGTCGATGTGTAAATGCAGTTGGCCTTGGTGTTATAAAAGAGGTTTCTATGTAAACTTAGTTTAGTGGATGTTGATTTTATGATAGACAGGAAATGAATAGAATTAAAGGTAAGGAAGGGGGAGGGAGAAACAAAACCACTGGAAAATATCAATGCAAAGAGAGGGGCAGATAGATGGACAGGAACCTAAAATAGGAAACATTATTATATAATAATAATAAATAGGAAACAATCTTATAAACATTAATATAAAATATTAATGAAGATTCCAAAACTGGTGAGCAGTGGCTCACAAATTAGCTGGTCGTGGATAGAGAGCAATGAGAGAAACCGCCCTTCGTGAATATTGTCTTTGACTGGCAGTCGTGGCTTAGGAGAGTGATTTGTATCATACGATGAGACCAGGACCACCTTCCAGGATTGAATTAGAATCTGTATCCAGTTTTTCTTCCTCTCTCTGGGTAGAGGGTACCTGAGACCGATTATAGAGCTGCTCTTTTCAGTAGGATAGCTGTTACCCAATGTGACTGTCTAAATGAAAATCAACTAAAGTAAAATAAAATTCAGTTCCTCGGTTGTACTAGCAACACTCCAAGTGCTCCGAAGCTCCATGTGGCTAGTGGCTACGATATTGGACAGCACAGAAAAAGAACATTTTCATCTTTGCATAGAGTTCTGTTGGCCAGTACTGGTTGAGAGGATGTGATTGAGAATAACCAGTAAGAATAACCAATGAGGGTAAGTGTGACTGTGGCCAGGCACGGTGGCTCACGCCTGTAATCCCAGCACTTTGGGAGGCCGAGGCGGGTGGATCACAACGTCAGGAGATCGAGACCATCCTGGCTAACACGGTGTGAAACCCTGTCTCTACTAAAAATGCAAAAAATTAGCTGGGCATGGTGGCGGGCACCTGTACTCCCAGCTACTCGGGAGGCTGAGGCAGGAGAATGGTGTGAACCCAGGAGGTGGAGCTTGCTGAGATCACGCCACTGTACTCCAGTCTGGGTGACAGAGCGAGACTCCGTCTCAAAAAAAAAAAAAAAAAAGGATAAGTATGACTGTAACCTGTGTTCTTTGCCAAGTCAGTGAGGCCCAGTTTACTGAACACCAAGGCATGGGCAGCTGTGTTTTGAAGGTTGAAGGAGGTTGAGAAGTGAACAGTTGGAATTGATACATGTGTTAAGTGATGCTACCTAGACTTGGGGTTAAATGAAGTGCCTGTAATGAATCTATGGGCCTAGAGTGCATATGCACACTGGCATACCTCTGAGATTATTCGTTGCTTATTGTTTACCCATGGCAAATCATTTAAACGTGTTATCTTTTTTATGAGAAGAAATGCAGGAACAGGAATTTTTGCTGGCAAATTATATTTAACTTGATCTTGCTTATGAGCTTATTTAAAAATGCCTTAGGAAGACTGTGAACTATATTTCTTAGGCTGTCTCTTAATTGACCCAAGTCAATAAGATGACTTTGATTTTGTGTCTCTGGCACACCTTAATCACACATGTTAGATCACAAACAGAGCTAGTAGGAATGGATAAGATGGTAGAGAAGTTGTATAAGGTTTGTCCTTAGCTAAATGTGTATAATTTTAAGACTCTTTTTGCTTTCCTTTTCTCTCATTTAGTGTATGATTCCTCTAGCCAGATCAGGAAAGGATCCCTGATGGTGAACCCTAGGAAGTGAGATCTCTGTGGAAGGGTTTTAGTATGGGAATAGATTTTCAGAAACTCACTTTGTATCTTAATCTGTATCTTTTTGATGCCATATCTCGAAGCAGTTTCTGAAGGAGACAGGTTTTGGGGAAAAGACTGGTGAAAATAATTAATCTGGTCTGAGAAATTATTTATTTTTGGTCTTTCTTTGTGGGGCACTTAAGTCAATAATCCTTTCCTGATTATGCTTCTACAGTAGAGGTTCTTTTGAGCTAATATAATCAGTTTCTTGTTCTCTCTTTAATGTGGAATGGGGTCGAAGGGAAGGAACTTTCCTTCTTTTCCTTCTTCCTTCTTTTAAAAATTCTATTCTAGCTATATTTATTCATCTTTCTAGGTCCATTATTTGTTTTGGGGGAAAAAAAGAGCAAACTGAGTGGAAAATGAAGAGAACCAGTTACAAGAAGCCACTCTCCCCCTTTATTTCAGTATTAAAAGTGGTACGTTTTTAGAAGATGGAGGTTTAAAGTTTCTTGCAACAATAAAATGCACTTAATCCTCTTTGAGTTCAACAAGTAAACATTATGTATATGGTCATAAAAGTTCCAAGTAATTTATGGTGACATTGGTTATTGAAAGCTGAGTTTCCTGCTTTTAGTTCGAAACGCTTCATGTAAGTTGGCAGGCTGAGTAACTGACTGAATGAGGGGGTCCTTCCCTTTCATCATAGTTACAAGTCCTTCAAAACAAGCTCTGTCTTGTGGCCTCTTTATCCATTCAATTGTGAGTCTTTGATTCTTTGAATTTAAAAAGCTATGATGCAGATCCATCTTATTTTTGTCTCTCTATTGGAGGACAAGATTATATTTTAGTCTCTAGAAAATAACATAAAAAAATGAATATCACATTTGGATAGAAAAATACTGCCAATATAGAATATTCATTTATATTTTGAAATTCAGTTTTTCCCAAAAGCTTGGAAGAGAAACTTTTCAGCTAATTTTTGCTTCTTTCAAAATTTCTAATCTTTTAAATTTTATTTTTTATTTTACTAGGAGGTAACATAAATTTAAACTTCAAGTAAAATCTATTTAAAATTAGAATTGTTTTGTTAAAGTCAATGCCTTTTGTTGTTGTTTTTAACTTACCATTGTTCATCTTGCAAAAAAAAAAAAAGTTTCTTACATACTTCCGAGTATATTTATGCTTTATGTATCTTGATTTTGACACGTGACTTGCCTCTCTCTGGCCCACATGGCTAAAGCCAGCTGAAAGAAGTTTCTCCACAGCCGGGTGCAGTGGTTCACGCCTGTAATCCCAGCACTTTGGAAGGCCGTGGCGGGCGGATCATGAGGTCAGGAGATGGAGACTATCCTGGCCAACATGATGAAACCCCATCTCTACTAAAATATTCAAAGATTAACTGAGCATGGTGGCACTCGCCTGTAATCCCAGCTACTTGGGAGGCTGAGGCAGGAGAATGGCTTGAACCAGCGAGTCAGAGGTTGCAGTGAGTCGAGCTCATGCCCCTGCACTCCAGCCTGGCGACAGAGTGAAACTCCGTCTCAAAAAAAAAAAAAAAAAAAAGTTTCTGCACTTCAGAGGGAATGTGTAGAATTTTGAGAAGCGGAATAGCTATTCAGTTTGTGCTGGATCCAGGATTGCTGGACAGTTTTCTTTATCCTTGTCTAATGTCCATCTTGTCATCTGTCTTATCATGTGGCCCTTTTTGGGCAGGTTGTGTGGAAGGTGACATACACAGCAGAGTAATCAAAAGCTTGTGCCCTAGATGCAGATTGCCTTAGTCAGAAGCCCAGCACTACCGCTGATTAGCTTTGTAACTTCGGAGAATTTATTTACTGTTTTCATGCCTCAGTTTCCTTAGTGGTAAATTAGAGATAAAAACGTTTCTACCTTCTTGGGCTGTTTTCCTGAGATAATACATGTCAAACACTGAGTCCAGTTCCTAGCATAAAGTGTTCAATAATATTAAGTATTCTGTTAGTCTCAGTTTTTAAATGGTACCAGATTCTTGCCTTGGGATGCTATTGAGACGGCATAATCTATCTCAAGAAATATGGTTTTAAAAAAACAAAAATGATAAAACAATTTAGGACACACAGAGGCAATTGAATACAGAAATTTGTACCCCACCTCTAATGTTGCAGACTTACGTGTTGTTTCCCAGGATTGGCTCTTTTCTCTGAAAGGGAGTCTAGGACAGTATTAGCTCATGAAACTGATTTTTTTGAAGCACCCACGTACGCTGAACATTGTTCAAAAAGAACACAGGTTAGAAGCACAAGAGCAAGAAATTAATTTTATGATTGATTGAGACAGGGTCTCTCTCTGTCACCCAGGCTGGAGTACAGTGGCACGATCATAGCTCACTGCAGCCTCAACCTCCTGGGCTCAAGCGATCCTCCTACCTCTTGAGTAGCTGGGAGTACAGACAGGAGCCACATCTTCAAGCTCAGGAGATCACGCTTAGTGAATTCGTGTTTAGTTAGTGCTGCTGTGTTTTGTTTTATTTTGTTTTGTTTTGTTTTGTTTTGTGAGTGTCTTGCCTGGTAGAAATCCATGCATTCCATGACTATATGATTGTCCGCTGTGCTGGAAATACCGTAGTGGGCATACTCACAGAGCCGTGCTTCTGTAGTCCTCACATTCCAGTGGAGGAAGAAGGCCGCAAACACGGTGCTTCAGATGGGGCAGAAGTGGGTGATGGGCTAGAGAGTGAATTGAAGGGGCGATTCTGCCACCAGGGAACACAGGGTGATGTTGGGAGACATTTTTGGTTGTTACACCTGGGGAGGAGGTGCTACTGCCATCTGATGGGTAGAGAGCAGGGATGCTGATATCCTGTAATACACAGGGACCCCCTACCCCACAAGCATTATCTGGCCCCAAATGTCAGTAGGACTGAGGTTGAGAAACCTTGTTCTAGATTAAGTAAGTGATCAGGGAAGCCTTGCAGGGGAAGGGACGTTTGGGCCAGCACCTGAGTGATAGCAATGAGCTGTTGGCTGGGCTCAGTGGCTCACGCCTATAATCCCAGTACTTTGGGAGGCTGAGGCGGGCAGATTGCCTGAGCTCACAAGTTCAAGACTAGCCTGGGCAACACGGTGAAATCCCGTCTCTACTAAAAATACAAAAATTAGCCCAGTGTGGTGGTGCGCGCCTGTGATCCCAGCTATTCAGGAGGCTGAGGCAGGAGAATCTCTTGAACCCATGAACCTGGGAGGAAGAGGTTGCAGTGAGCTGAGATGGCGCCACTGCCCTCCAGCCTGGGTGACACAGTGAGACTCCATCTCAAAAAATAAAATAAAAATAAAAAAAGAATGAGCTGTCCCCGACAAGATTTGTAGGAGGAGCATTTGGGGAAGAAGAATTATCAAGAACAAAGTCCCTGAGGCCCGAGTGGCTGTGGAAGGAGCAGAGAGAAGGCTGGTATGGCTGGGATGAGTGAAGTGTGCTGGGGATAGATCACACAGGGTTTTGTGGTGGTTGTAAGAGTTTTTCAAGTGACTAACTGGGCTTTTGCGTTATCAGAGAGTTTGAATATTGTTTTTTGTTTGTTTGTTTGTTTTTATTGTGAGACACAGTCTGGCTCTGTTGCCCAGGCTGGAGAGCATTGGCGCAATCTTGGCTCACTGGTTCACACCATTCTCCTGCCTCAGCCTCCCGAGTAGCTGGGACTACAGGCACCCACCACCACGCCTGGCTAATTTGTTGTATTTTCAGTAGAGACGGGGTTTCACCGTGTTAGCCAGGATGGTCTCAATCTCCTGACCTCGAGATCCACCCACCTCAGCCTCCCAAAGTGCTGGCATTACAGGCGTGAGCCACCGTGCCCCACCGAATATTGTTAATTGTTTTGAATTTTTTCCCTTTGATTTTATTTTCCACAGAATTATGGCCTTGAAACTGATAACATGAAGAACTTGGTTCTGAAACTGAGAGCATCCTCCCACAATTTACAGAATTACATAAGTAGCCGGCGGAAAAGTCCCGCTTACGATGGAAACACCTCCCGCAAGGCCCCCAATGAATTCCTGACCTCCGTGGTGGAGCTCATCGGCGCCGCCAAGGCCCTGCTGGCCTGGCTGGACCGGTAAGTTGGAGATGTGCCTTTTACTGCCCTGCAAGAGTAGCGTCCAAGCTGCATGGTAGCTGTGCTTTGTCTTAGGGAAAGGAACCATTGTTCTTTCCGTATCATTTTTGCCGGCTCTTTTTTTTTTTTTTTTTTGAGACGGATTCTCGCTCTGTCGCCCAGGCTGGAGTGCAGTGGCTGGATCTCGGCTCACTGCAAGCTCCGCCTCCGGGGTTCCCGCCATTCTCCTGCCTCAGCCTCCCGAGTGGCTGGGACTACAGGCGCCCGCCACCACGCCCGGCTAATTTTTTTATAGTTTTAGTAGAGAGGGGGTTTCACCATGTTAGCTGGGATGGTCTGGATCCGCTGACCTTGTGATCTGCCCATCTCGGCCTCCCAAAGTGCTGGGATTACAGGCGTGAGCCACCGCGCCCAGCCTTTTACCAACTCTTAAGGAGTCCTTGATCGGTGGTAGATTTTAGGATTCCTTTGCCAGTTACTTAAACGGTTAATAGCAGGAACAAATTAACTTCAGCTTAGAGAAGAGTGAAATTGTGCTAAAGGTTGTGTTTTACTGAGATTAAATATTAATGGCTGAGGATTTGATTGGTATGAAAGCTGTTAGTTGACTTCAGAAGGGATGTTAACTGTCATTTTGGATTTGTTTTTTTTATCTAGTCCTTCTCTCTTTCTATTCAGATTCCTATTTTATGTGTTACTTGAGAGAAACCAGTTAAATAAAAAGCAATTTAATACAAAACTTAGCCGGGCGTGGTGGCGCATGCCTGTAATCTCAGTTACTCCGGAGGCTGAGGCAGGAGAGTTGCTTGAACCCAGAAGGCGAAGGTTGCAGTGAGCCAAGATTATTCCACTGCACTCTAGCCTTGGCAACAGTCTCAAACAAAGCAAAACAAAACAGAAAAGAATTTAGAGTAGCCCATGGGGTAGCTATACTTACCAACATACAGTGGGATCCCAGTGGATTCTCCCTACGCCTTTTAAGAGGATTGTTGTTACCTTCCAGGGCTCCGTTTACAGGGATCACTGATTTCTCAGTCACGAAGAACAAAATTATCCAGCTTTGCTTGGACCTGACCACTACAGTCCAGAAGGTCAGTAGTATGTCATTTTCGCTTTCTAATTTTTTTTTTCCTGCTCTTCCTCTTCTTGAAAGGATTTTCATGCAGGTGTGAAGTACCACTCTCCTTCACAGAATTGGAGAGAGATGAAAGGCTTTAAATTAGATCCATTGTAAAGATGGTTTCTGTGAAGACTGACCAGTGGCCTTTGAATTAAATATTACCTTTTTGTGTGTTTTAAAATAGTCAAACTAATAATTCCTGTACTTCCCCTAAAATGTTAGAACACTTAGTTTTTTTTAATGAAATTTCTGGAGTAACTAAGTTGCATGATAGTCTTTGTTCTGAGTACTTTACTGTATCTGCTTCTTAATTTTCTTTTCATTTTGGCCTCTCATTTTTGGATTTACCAGTCGGGATGGGCTAGGTTGTGGTGCAGTAACAAACACCCCCCCAAACCTCAAACCTCGGCAGTTTATTCCTTGGTTATTTACATCCAAATGGGTCAGGGGCAGGGGACAGTCAGCTCTGACTTTCCTCATTTCAAAATGTATAGGACATAGGTTGACAGAATCACTGGTATGTCATGTTGCTTGTCCCCAAGGCAGAGAGGTAAAAATCATGAAGGTCCACACACTGACTGATGTTCTGAATTGTAAGTGACACATGTCAGTTTCACTCATGGCTCATTGCCCAGACCTAGGTATCTTAGTAAAGGCTCAGAAAGTTTTTCATTAGCCAGTCTGTAACTCATTGAGCTTCTGTGATCTTAACTTTAAAAAAAAAAATTCTTCTTGTACCATCAGCTCTTAGGACTACCTTCTGTCCTGTTATTTGGCATGCAGCAGATGCTTGTCAAATATTTATGAAATGAATTGAGGCTATGAAATGTAAGGAAGAGCTGCTTGTTTTTTCATGTCCCACTTGGTTCTAAAATTCTGTGTTTCCACATTTGTTTCTACTGCTGATTTGGCAAAGCAAAGAACATCCTCCCTTCTGTCCTGACCGTGCCATGACAGAGATGCAGTTCTGAAAAGCTGTGCGTTTTCTGGTTGTTTCTGGAATGTGAATTGTGAACTTTGTCTCTGCACGTGGCAGTTGTTTGCTCTCGTCCTGAGCAGCCATTGTTCTCAAGGCACGTGGATTTTTGAGGTCGTGATCTTAGAAAGGTACTCAGAGCAGCTAAAGTAGCTTCTGAGTTTTTGCTCTTTTTTATGATGTATAAAGTAATTTTGACAAAAAAGAGTCTGATACCAGTTGTGATGCTTTAGTCATACAGCCATGAAAGCATGGCATTTGTGGTTGAAGGCATTTCCCTGATACCTATCTTGAGTGTCCTTTTTTTCCCTTGCTTCCCTCTTCCCATAATATTTTGGTCATATTTTGATTTTTTTTTTATTTTTAAGAGACAGGGTCTTACTCTGTTGCTTGGGTTGAAGTGCAGGGGTGTAATCATGGTTCACCGTAGCCTCAGCCTCCTGGCTCAAGCAATCCTTCCACCTTAGCCTCCTGGATATTTGGGACTACAGGTGCATGCCACCATGCCCAGCTTGTTTTTAAATTTTTTGTAGAAACAGGGTCTTGCTGTGTTGCCCAGGCTGGTCTCAAATTTCTGGCCTCAAGTAATTCTCCTGCCTCGACCTCCCAAAGCGCTGAGAGGCATAAGCCACTGCACCTGGCCCTGTTTTGATTTTTAACAGAGTTTACTAGCAATCAATTAAATGAAAGAGTTAAATATTGTGATTAGCAAATGGGAAAGTTTTGCTTGTTGGTACATTTGTGTTTTATTGTGAAGGGTCCTTGACTGTGTGGCTGATTGAGGCTGTCCCCACTGCAGTGTAGGGAGAGGAGAGAAAGGGATGAAAGTGAAGGCAGAGGGGGGTCATGTTTGTTTCACGGGGTGAACTTCTGTCTAAGCAAGTTGATGTTGGCTTTCTAGGTATTTGGACACTTCTTTCAATACATTTTTGTTTAGCACTTACTCTGTGTCTGCTGCCCTGGGATACCAGAGTGAATAAACCGATGAAAAGTCCCTGACCCTCACTGGGAGAGAGAAAATGGATTGATAAGCAAACTTTTATATATGAATATATGTGGTTATATAAAGGTAAAGCAGTGCTAGGGAGGGAAGGTGCACAGGAAGGAGTGAGGATACAGTTTGATATATGTGGCTGGAGTCACCTCCTTGAGAAGGTGACACTTGAGTAATTCAGCCAGGAGAAGTCTATGCTTGTCTGATGGGATGGGCTTATGCATCATCTCAAGTGCTACTTTTCCTGGTGATTGGAGAGAGGGGTCGATCGTTAGGAACTGATGATTAAAAAAAAAAAAAAAAATCTCCCCATAGGAAGTACACGTCCTGATCTGGTCACATCACAAGGGTACCTGTGAGCATCCTCATTGTGCCTGCCCAGCTTATTGAGGCTTAAGAATGGCTGGGACATGATGAATGGTGATTTTTAAAATGTGTGTTGTATGAATGAAATAATGCTTTGGAAAGTTAGGCTGCTGAGAATGACTTTTATCAGAACTCAAGGGACACAAGAGGTATTAATTTTGTTTCTGCGTTCATTTTCTGTTTCTCTTTTTCCCGTGGTGCTCACCGAGGGAGGTTAATCTAGTGGTTAAGAGCATATTCTTCACAGACAGACAGCTATAGGTTCAAATCTTACCTCTACACATTAATTAGCCCTGGGGCCTTGGACAAGTCATTTACAAGTTTTGAACCTCAATTTTCTCATTTGCAAAATGGGAATACAAATATTTACCTTACCAGATAATTTGGTGGGATTTCTACAAGTTAATGTTGAGTTAAAAAAAAAAAAAAGGCAAAAAAGTAAGTGTGGTGTGAAGATAAATGGTTACCATAAATACCTAAAATGCATATGTGTGTGTGTTTGTGTGTGTATATATAAAACATACATCCTATGCAAACTTGTATACAAGTTAATATGTAAATACAGTGGACAGTTTGGAAAAAAAGTTGTATTTACTCTGGCAGGGGGAGAGATAGGGAGGGAATGTAGGAGCCCAGCCAAAAAAAAGAGAACAAAAGTTTTTTATTTACAAAAATCATGTATATGACCACATTTATGTAAAATTGAATACAGATAAATAATATAAAATACTTAAAATAATACCTACTCCAAAAGATTGTTACGAGGATTAAATGAGATGTAACATGTGGGCCGGGCGCAGTGGCTCACGCCTGTAATCCCAGCACTTTGGGAGGCCGAGGCGGGCAGATCATGAGGTTAGGAGATCGAGATATAACATGTGAAAAGCATAGTGCCTGCTTCAGAAGGGGTAGACTGTGGGAGGAAATATAAAAATCTTGCATTATACTTGTTTTCTGAAATCAAATTTGATAGTTTGAGGAGAAGAACTGGACAAATATATTGCCCTCATCCTCTGGTATTTTTTTTATTTTAAATTTGAACAGTTTTGAAGGAGTAAGACTGATATGTAAATATATATCAGGATATCATTTTCTGAACTTAGATTGAAAAATACGTTTCTTAACAAGTGCTGTTGACAAGCACATGTTCTGTAGTAATTGAAGAGCATAGCCGGGCGTGGTGGCTCACGTCTGTAATCCCAGAACTTTGGGAGGCTGGGGCAGGTAGATCACCTGAGGTCAGGAGTTCGAGACTAGCCTGGCCAACATGGTGAAACCCCATCTGTACTAAAAATACAAAAATTAGCTGGGCATGGTGGCAGGCACCTATATGTCCCCGCTACTTGGGAGGCTAAGGCAGGAGAATCACTTGAACCCGGGAGGTGGAGGTTGCAGTCAGCCAAGATCGTTCCACTTCACTCCAGCCTGGGCGAAAGAATGAAACTCCGTCTCAAACAGAACAAAACAAAGAAAGAACATAGGTGCTTTGGCAAATGGTGATGTTTGCGCACATGTGCGCTCAGATACACACGAATTAGAAATCACAAACTCGATGAATGATTTGAGTGTGGCTTACCCCAGGTGCATTGTGGTGGTAGCAATGAGACTGAACGTGCCAGGGAAGTTCACATTCTCTTGCAGCTGCTTGATAGAAGATCTGTTGACTGGGAAGACATCTGTCTTTGCCATTTACTCCTTTTAACTGGGGAATTGGAGAAATAAAAGTTGTATTTCTTTCCAGACAAAGAACATGTTCTGCCTGAGCCTTTATTCTTGGTGTCCCTGTGAAGAGACATCTGCTTGTCCCGTCTCTCTTCTACATCTTGCCGTCCCCCCTTCTTCTTACTGTGGTGACATCCTTTTCCTTCCATCCATCTCTGCATCCTTTCTTCCAGTAATAATTTATGAGTCCTCTAATTTGAAGGATACATATTGCTGCTTCTTTTCTCCTGCAAGGAAACCGCACATTTCTTTTAAGAAGTTTCTTCATTTCTTAACATTTGTTTAGCTGTCATCCTATACCAAGTATAAGGATAGATCTTCCCATTCAGTGTTGAGGCTGTTATTTGAGATGAAGGACCCCAAGGTGGGAAGGGATTGAGATCTGCATTTCCATTGTAGTCTCCTCATGTCGTGATGCCATGAAAACTGAAATAGGGACAGCAAGAGAGACACAATGGCACTGGCAGGTGCTGAGTTTCAGTCTGGAAAGAAATAGAGAATGAGGCCAGGTGTGGTGGTGCACGCCTCGAGGCCCAGCTACTAGAGGCTGAGATGGGAGGATCTCTTGAGCCCAGGCGTTTGAAACCAGCCTGGACAACATAACAAGATACTATCTTAACAACAACAATAAAAAAGAAGTAGGAAAATGAGCAATATTTGTCCCTGAGAAAACTGAATGGAAAGAAAGCAAGCCTGCCAGGCTGAATGTCTCACGCCTTTAATCCCAGCACTTTGGGAGGCCAAGTCGGGAGGATTGCTTGAGACCTGCCTGAGCAATATAGTGAGAACACTATATTAAAAAAAAAAATTAAAAAGCTAGGCAAGCATGGTGGTGTGTGCCTGTAGTCCCAGCTACTTGGGAGGCTGAGGTGGGAGGATTGCTTGAGCTTTGGAAGCGGAGGCTGCAGTGAGCCATGTTCGCGCCATTGCACTGAGGCCTGGGTGACAGAGCGAGACCCTGTGTCACGTCCATGAAAAGAAAGCAAGCCATGGAAGCAGAAGAGGAAAAGACCACTGCTGAGTGCTGACTGCGTCTCAGGTGTATATCCACGCTTGACGCGTGTCTTCACACCGAATTCTCAGCAGATCTCAGAGGTAGGCTTTGTTATCACCCCATTTTAGAAAGAAGGCAACTAAGGCTCAGAGAAGTTGAACCTGCTGCGCAAGGCTGCTCAGTTCCTGAGAAGGCAGAATAGGAGGAGAGGCTGGGGGGTGCTGAGAGCCACCCAGGCTGGGCCTCTGCTGCCAGGTGACCCAGGGCTGTGAGAAGCTCAGCTCACTGTCCAGTCTCTGAGGGGGTGACTTGGTTTCAGCGCTCATTTTTCCATTCCATTGCCTTCACGCCAGAAAACAATGTGAAGTCATGCCTGCAGCTGCTTCCTCTAGGCAGGAATGGGTGTGGGAACCACGATCTCGGTGGCAGGAGGTGAGAGGGAGCCCTTTCACACGCCAGCTGGAACAATTTGGGAGGCGGAAAGCTCCTCGTGCTGCTGGCTCCATCACCACTGCAGTCACCACCGCAGGCAGCCGAAATTCTTGGTGACCTCTTGGATCCCTCAAGGAATCAAGTTGTAGGAACCATGCGGTCACAAGTCTACCTTGTTCTTGAGCTCTGGTGTATTGAGAATTGCTCTCTGCCTCTAGGTGATGGTCTCCCCGGAGTGACAGTGCTTGTATTAATTTAGAGATTTGGGGGCCGGGTGTGGTGACCCACACCTGTAATCCTAGCATTTTGGGAGGCCGAGGCGGGTGGATGGCTTGAGTCTAGGAATTCAAGATCAGCCTGGGCAACATGGCGAAACCCCGTCTCTACAAAGAATACAAAAATTAGCCAGGCGTGGTGGCGTGCACCTGTGGTCCCAGTTGCTTGAGAGGCTGAGATGGGAGGATCAGTTGAGCCCAGGAGGTCAAGGCTGCCAGTAAGCTGACATTGCACCACTGCATTCCCACTTGGGCGACAGAGTGAAACCCTGTCTAAAAAAAAAAAAAAAAAGAAAGAAATTTGTGATGAAAGATAAACACAAAGACAAAGTATTAGTTTTATTTCTAGCACACAATCACATATGTATACTGTGTTTCCAAGGTTGAAATTTATTTAACAAATCCATCAGACAGTATTAATGGGGGATGAGCCATAACGGTAGTTGACAGTTTAGTTTTGTCTATAAGATAGAATTGGAAAAGCACATTTTAGCTATAATTATTCCTATTTACAGAGGTTGCTCCTGTAGTTTAAGTTAATATCAACTTCACACATGTAAAAATACATCTCTAAATTTATTTTTTTTGAGTCTTTTCTCCCTGGGCTGCTCTTTTCCTGAGAATCAGTATAAATTTTAGGAGCAGTCCTTATTATCGTTTCCTACATTTTTATCTAGTAGAAAAAAGTTTAAACAAATTTAAGAAGACAATAAAAGTCTGATTATTAAATCATATAGAGTAGAAACTGGTAGTCATCTTCCTCCTTCAGAAGTAGTAAAACATAACCTAAAAATGACTTTTTGATTGAAGTGAAAAATCTTCGCCTGACAATTCCAACACAGTTGATTAACATTTTTTCATGTACATAAAAGAATTAGCATTATCTTTAAGATTGTCATAGCTTGGGATTACAGTTAATAGTGCTGAATAAACTCTATAGAATCTAGTTGTATTGACTTTTTCTGCATGCATTCTGCAGTATAGGTTGAAATCCTTTGCTACGGATGAGTTCTAGAAGGTTAACTGTGAAAGTTTCACACTGGCAATTTCACTTTGGCAGCTTTGAGACAGGACAATGGTGGTTCCTATAATCAGCTAACCCAGTTCATACAGTGTTCCAAGCCTTTTGTTCTTAAGCTGAATAAATAATGCTTTGCATTCCAGCCCTTTATTTCGTGTCATCAATAGCATACCTCAAGACCACTTTTTTGGCAGTGTGTTAATGAATGTTTTGTTGAACTCTTTTCATCTATCAAGGACTGAAATATCTGATTTAATCTCAGTGGTGCTTAAAATAAACGTTTGTGGCTGAGTTTACTCAAGCCCTTATTTGAAAGCTATTCTTGTAGGCAGGTCCAGAGCTAAAGACTGCCAGCTTATTGGCCCGCTGCTATCTGTTCCTGGGGGCACACTGGGAGCCATCGTCAGGTTTCTTGACTTGGATTTCTGACTTACTACTCTCTGGACAGTCTGGAGAGTAGGTGGATTTCAGTGCAATGATTTTTGTAAGTTTTCAAATTAAGTAATTGGCCAAATGGGTTCCTTGGATGAGAACTCCTTGGGTCAGGGGAGAGCTGGACCTTCAGAAGGTGAGAATGTCAGCTCTGTTCTCACTGTGCCCTCCCTTTCCCATCCCAGTCCCACAGGACTGTGCAGGCTGAGGGCTGTGTCAGGGACCACCTTGAGCTGCAGAAAATATCTAGAAAGCTAAGCCAACAGTTCTGAAGGTTTTTAACTCTTGTACTCAGTGTTCATTTTCTCCATCCCCTTCTTTAGGATTGCTTTGTAGCAGAAATGGAGGATAAAGTTTTAACTGTGGTAAGTATGCGTTCTAAAAGTTATTGTAAAATTCCTTTTCCAAAGGCAGTGGGAATCACATTAAGTAAATGCACCGTGGCTAATTACTTCAGGAGATACTCTGAAATATTGGCTTTTGGGACATGAGTTTTTAAATTTAGGTGGAAGGGAAAGCACAAAAGTTACTTAACAAGACCAACTACTGTGAAAATTCCTGTGCTTAAATTAGCTACATTGAGTCTCTGTTTTATTATTACTTTTTCTGAACATTATATCAGGATACAGTTATACGTACATTGCTAGCTAGCCTGCTAATCATGATTGAACTGATGTGCAAATTTCACTTTAGGACCGTTTTGATTTAAGAAAAAAATTCTTGGCAACAACCTTATGATGGAGGGGGGATGTGCTGTAACTGTTTAAGGAGCATTTTGTAACTATTCATCATCACTTCCTCCTTTTGACATAAGCCAGCCTGTGCTCTTTTGATAAGACCTTCCTCCTACTGATGTTGAGGAATTTAGCAATGAAACTGCTATAAATATATTTTCCATAAATAGGGAGGCCAAACAAATTGGAGGAATGTAAAAAGTATCACTTCTTGGATTCTCCCCCTTGGAAAGAAAAATCACTCTTTGGAATTTCCTGATTTCTTTGGTTGTTTAATTTTGAAAGGTTAGATGAGTCTGATTGGGGAAATACCACACGTAACCACTGTGACTTCTACAAGGAGACTACTCAATAGGGATCCTCTCATTGTCTCTTTGGTTTTACCTCCTCGGTGTTTGGCATTCAAAGAATGTGAGTGATCACTAAAAAGATGATAGACCTAAATGTAAAATGCAAAACTATAAACCATCTAAAAGATAACATAGGAGAAAATGTAGGTGACTGTCAGTCAGTTTTGCAATGAGTTTTCAGATGGAATACCAAAAGCATAATTCATGAAAGAAAAATTGATAACGTGGACTTCATTACAATTAAAAACCGCTATGTGAAACGCACTGGTAAGAGAATGAAAAGACAAGCCACAGACTGGGAGAAAATGTTTTCAAAACACCTATCAAATAAAGGACTTGTATCCAAAATATACAAAGAACTCTTAAAATAAGAATAAGAAGACAAAACAACCCAATTATAAAGGAGGCAAAAGATCTGAACAGGTACTTACATACACATGGCAAATAAGCCTATGAAAAGATGTTCAATGTCATCTGTAATTAGGGAATTGCAAATTAAAACAACGAGATACCACTATACACCTATTATATAGGCTAAAATATAAAACACTGACAACACCAAACGCTGCTGAGAATGTGGAGCAACAGGAATGCTCATTAATTGCTGGTAGAAATGCAAAATGGTGCAGGCAGTTTGGAGGACAATTTGGAAGTTTCTTACAAAATGAAACATATTCTTACCATATGATCCAACAGTTGTGCTCCTAAATATTTACCCAAAGGAGTTGAAAATTTACATCAAAAAATGTGCACAGGATGTTTATCGCAGGTTTACTCAAAATTGCCAAAAATATTGGAAGCAACCTTAATGTCTCTCAATAGGTAAATGGATAAAGAAACTGTTGTACATCTGTAAAATAGAATATTATTCAGCAATAAAAAAGAAATAAGCTATTAAGTCCTGAAAATATATGGAGGAAACTTACAAGCATATTGTTAATTGAAATAAGGCAGTCTGAAAAGGCTACATGCTGCAAAATTCTGACTATTTGGCATTCTAGGAAATCAAAACCACAGAGATAGTAAAAAGATCTATGTTTGCCAGGGGTTCATGGTGAGGGATGGGGTGGTGGATAATTAGGTTGCGCACAGGGGATATTTAGGACATTGAAACTATCCTGTATGAGACTGTAATGATGGATACATGACATTAGGCATTTGTCAGAACTCGTAGAATGTACACCACAAAAAGTGAACCCTAATATAAATTAAAGATTTTAGTTAATGTCTGAATATTAGTTCATCATTTGTTTTTGTTTTGTTTTGTTTTTTTGGAGACAGAGTCTCCCTCTGTCACCCAAGCTGAAGTAGAGTGGTGTGACTCGGCTCATTGCAGCCTCAGCCTCTGCCTCCGAGGTTCAAGCAATTCTGCAACCTCAGCCTCCCAAGTAGCTGGGGTTACAGGCACCTGCCACCATGCCCATCTAATTTTTCTATTTTTAGTAGAGACGGGATTTTGCCATATGGGTCAGGCTGGTCTTGAACTGCTGACTTCAGGTGATCCACCCACCTTGGCCTCCCAAAGTGCTGAGATTACAGTCGTGAGCCACTGTGCCCAGCCTAGTTCATCATTTGTAACAAATGCATTGCACTAGGACAAGATGTTAATAATAGAGGAAGCTGGGAATGGAGGGTGGTGGTGGAGGGGATATATGGGAACTCAATGGACTTTTTGCTCAATTTTTTAAATAAACCTAAAACAGCTTTAAAAAGTAAAGTCCATTAAAAAAATGGTTTAGGCCCAAAACAATTTTTTTTTGTTTTGTTTTGCCTTGTCAATATTTGGTGTTCAGAGACTGTGAGCAATCATTGAAAAGTCAGGTAGGTGGCCTTGGAGAGATGATTCCACTTCATTGCTGAAAGGGGATTTCTGCCTGGCCTGTGCTCTTCGGTGGTCATGGAGGAGTGAATATAAAAACTGCCCTTTGTAAACAAAGCTGAAATAGTGACACTATTCCCACGGATGGTAAACAGGGAGTCTAAACGCCATGCATTCATTGAGCAGAATTATCAGAATGATTGCCGACCAGAACTAAAGATTATAGGTGAAATGCGTTTCTCTAAAAATCAGCTTGAGATAAACTTGGTTAATGATTGAACTTTCCTGACTATTTGCTTTTCCAATTCTAGGTCAAGGTTTTAAATGGCATCTGTGACAAAACAATCCGATCTACCACAGATCCTGTGATGAGCCAATGTGCATGTCTGGAGGAAGTTCACTTACCAAACATTAAACCTGGGGAAGGCCTGGTAAGTTCTAATAACACTTGTTTTATTTTCAGATAACATATATCATCATTTACTAAATTAAAAAAAAAATTCCTTATTGCTTTCACTATAATTCTGAAAAGTAGAATTAAGTTAGACCGCCTTCTGTGATGTAGTTAGGAATGTGCTATCTTGAATCCTGTTGATATGTTTTCTATCTTCAGAGTATAAAAATAAATACAATTTAAAAACTGTATACTCATATTTTGAAGATAACACTTTATTTTTAGGACTTAGCAATGCAAGGAAATATAAAACATTTACACAAAGGAAATATGGTCTCTGGCTACAAAAACAACATCTGTCTGAAAGTCTCTATTAGCACTTAGACGAATGTGAGAAGAGACTGGCTGAAGGCAGTGATTCTTAAGAAGGGTTTAGAAACGTTTCATAAGTAATATACGAGCTATATCATAACAGGCTGTGGGACTACATACAGGTAGTCTCCTAGTACCTAGCGTGCATCCTGTGGGATTAATTTGCTGAAATTTTCGTGAAGAAGCTGTGAAGCCCATTAGTTAGCTTAGAGGCTTTGAGTCAGAGAGAGCTGGGTTTATGTCCCGGCTCTTTAGGGACTTAACCTCTTTACGTGTCAGTTTCCTCATAGGGTTGTTGAAAGTATTGTATTAGATTGTGAATGCCAAGTGCCAGGCCCCAAGCACATAGTACGTGTGCATTAATGTGGCTGCAGCTACGGTTGCTGGTATTGATGAGGAGGAGGAGGAGGAGAAGGTGGAAGGGGGGAAGTATCTAATGTATAGGTAGCTGTTGGGAGCTATTAAGGTAGTCTCTGCTCTTAGATAGAAAAAAACAAAAATCAACCGACTGTTTTAGGCCCACATTCTTAGTGAGCAGAAATTTGCATATTGGTACTGCTTGACTTCAAGGCAAATGATGGATTATAACAGATTAAGTTTAAACAGGGAGGACTTCCTGGAGGTAGGTTTATAGTCAAATATTTAAGCAGATAAATGCCCTGAGCAGGCAGAAATGGAGTTGTCATTTCAGATAGTAGAGTTATACAAGCAGTGCCCTGGGAGGGGGAGTACCATGTGTAGGGGAGAAGCTGATATAATCTGTGAGTGAAAGTAACAGGATAGGAGAGGAATGGGGAGAACCTGAAGGCGTTGGTGTTTGATGGGTCTCTCATCATAAATTGGTGTAGGTTAATGAGCAGGCTGGGTGCAGCATAATGTCTGAGGAGGGTCCACATTATTACAGCATAGATACCAGGGTGAGCAACTACGTTTTGCCCGTTCTACTTTTTGCTCTCTTTTCCCATCTTGTAGCAGTTTAATTAAACAACATTAAATGTGGTGAGTCCAACTGCAGAAATAATTCCTCAGTGATATATTCGGTGTATCACTCAGTGAGGCATGGCCTCTGAGTTTGCCTCTCAGGCCTCTTAGGAGAGAGAATATTCATTCATCTTTACATTTCCCTTAAAAGGAAGGGTGTCTGTTACTAATTTGCTACCTATGCTTTGTTATTTAATAATCTTTGTTCATATATCTTTGTCTGATTATTAGTAGCTTTAATAGTCACTCTGAGGTTATTTCGGTTACCAAATTTAAATGAATATATTGTGTCCCTAGACCAAGAAATGGTCAAGAAAGAACTGTTCTTTGGCTGGGTGTGGTGGCTTACTCCTATAATCCCAGCACTTTGGGAGGCCGAGGTGGGAGGATCACTTGAGCCCAGGAGTTTGAAACCAGCCCGGGTAACATAGCGAGGTCCTTTCTCTATTAAAAAAATAAAATAATTAGCTGGGTGTGGTGGCACACACCTGTAGTCCTGGCTACTTGGGGAGGCTGAGGTGAGAGGATCACTTGAGCCCAGGAGTTCAAGGTAACAGTGAGCTGTGTTGGCATCGCTACACTCCAGTCTAGGCAACATAGCAAGACCCTGTCTCATCGTCAACATAATAGAACCGTTCTTGTTTGAAGTGCCTCCCTCATTCACTCATTCTGTAGGTCTAAGAAAAAGCCCACATCCTTGGAGTTGTGGCATAATTCTGTGTGCCTGGTACACAGATTATAGTATCAAAGAGATCACACGTTTTACTGCTTTCACCAGTATTTCAGTTTGCTTAGCTCCCCTTCACCACCCTTTGGATCTTGTTTCTCGATGTTTCAGGAGGCTGAAAAACGAGTATTGTTGTGAAGGGACTGTTGTTAATGTTTTATAAGTTTAAGTCTCGCTTGGGGCGATATCTCTAAATTTTGTTGGAGTAATGAGTTAATCTGTTTGTGACTCACTCCAGGGCATGTACATCAAATCAACCTACGATGGGTTACACGTGATTACTGGAACCACAGAAAATGTAAGTGTATATTCATTAAGTGTAAAAGCTGTTGTGTGTTTAAACAAATTTGATCCACAGTCTCTATACTTTGAATTTAAATGTGTGCATGCTGTTTGATTATTATGAGAGCATGGGTACCTGCTTTGTTTATTTCTGTTGACAGAGTACTGCTTGTCACCAACTGTTGTCAATTTATTATTTAAATCGTCCTTTATTGCTCTTGTTCATACACCTTGCCCAGTTTTTATGCTACCCTTGTGTTAATTACTGCTTTTGCACCCTGGAAGTGTTAAGCCATAAATACAAAAGCAGTGATCTTTTTGTTTTTGAGAATCACTCTTATAAGAACTGGGATTGGTAGCCATGTGTATAAAATATATATTTTTTGATTTAATGGAATTTTTATGTCTCCATAGCAGCTATTTCAGGATTTTTTTTACAACATATTTTTATAGTTGTGTTTCATAATATTTGGCATGATACTGAAATTTAGTCCTCTCTCCCCACCCTTTGAATAGGAAAAGCAGGTCTGTTTCTACTGTGAGAGACTTGTGTACACTGTGTACTTCCTTCTGGAAATTCTGCTGTGTGTAGGGTTGACTTTAGCCCCTCAAACATTTTGAATTTGTGAGAAGTAGAGCTAGTTGAATGCTTTCTTCTTGCAGCCTACAATATGGCTTGCTTTTGAAAGACATTGATATGAAACTAAAAATGTTTGAATAGCTTCCCTGGGTCTGTGTAAAAGAACCATGGATTTGGGGGAATTAACCTATTTAATCAGCTGAGACAGGAGGAGATAATTCCTAAAATTAGGGGAAATTTTAGTAGCTGCTTTTCTAATCTGTTTGGTAGAAATATGTGTCTAATTTTGAGCTTCAGCTGCTAGATCTTTTGGAAAATGGCATGATCTTTGAGTGTCTGTGAGAAGCACTTGATTTTTGTACTGACAAAATGATACTGCTTAAGGCAGTCAATGAATTGTAAATGCATTGCATGGTTCTGGTAGATAAATGGGTAGGAAATGGTAGTGTCTTTCAGGATTCTCTGTTGAGCTACAGCGAGGAAGCCCTAAGAGTCACTAGGAGTTTTTATACCGTGTCACCTCCTAGATAATAACAGCACAGGAAGCTCTGCTTTTAGGCTGGGGATGGTGCTGAAGAAAAGACACAAGATGCAACACACGATTCTTCCTTCATTCTTGATTGAGACTCAGTACGTTGCAGCTTAGCCGTGATAAGAACACAGTCATGTCTGTATAGATGAGAAACATGGTGAATATCATTTCAGTTTTTAGAGTTGAAGTTTTGCAGTCTAGCAATTTGATGATTGCATTGTCTATCTTAACCAGACCAGTGTGTTTTCCAACTCTATTGGGTTTTGAAGCAATTGCCATCTTGGATCTGGAGCACTACAGAATTACTATCGGAAGGCAGAGTATTTCCTTCCTCTTGCACCACCCCCCTTTTTAAAGAAAAGAATCCGGGCCTGGCGCAGTGGCTCACGCCTGTAATCCCAGCACTTTGGGAATTAAATGAAATGTCATATGTCATTAATGATATATTCCCTGAATTCCTACCAGAATTGTAACACTGGCTGACAGACTCAGGGTCGGCCCTGGTGTTCCCATGTAAGACTGTATGGAAGTCATCTCCGGGAGTGGTGGCTACCATCTTGTTAGAGATCAAAAAAGAAAACTTGTCTTCTTCCATCTGGTAATCCACTTGAAAATGTCACTCATTCCTTTAGTCATTCAGTTCGCATTTATTGAGGACCTGGAATGTGCTAGACACTAGGCTAAGTAAGTCTAAGTCTTCTAGACAAGTGTGGGAAGTTAGGTGAGAGCCCACTTCTCCCCGACTCAATCTGGATATTTTATTCTTTTTTTTTTTTTTGAGACGGAGTCTCGCTCTGTCCCCCAGGCTGCAGTGCAGTGGCACAATCTCTGCTCACTGCAAGCTCCGCCTCCCGGGTTCACGCCATTCTCCTGCCTCAGCCTCCCAAGTAGCTGGGACTACAGGCGCCCACCACCACGCCCCACTAATTTTCTGTATTTTTTAGTAGAGATGGGGTTTCACCGTGTTAGCCAGGGTGGTCTCAATCTCCTGACCTCCCGCCTCGGCCTCCCAAAGTGCTGAGGTTACAGTCGTGAGCCCCCGCGCCTGGCCCCTGGATATTTTATTCTTAATGTTGGGTATTATATACTTGAATGGCAGTAGAAAGTGCCAGCTCCAGGTCAGCTTTTGGCCATCACTTAAGGTTTCTATGACTTCACTGTCAGAATGTTTTAATAGAAGCCTAGTATGGTAGGTAGCAGTGGATGAAAATCACCCATTCTTTTCACAAGTGAATTATGTTCATATTCTTCAATCTTGGACTTGAGGCTGAAGCAATGCTTGCTTGAGGCTGAAGCAAGCAAGCAAGGCCTTCAGTCCCTTTCTTTGAAGGTAAGTTACCTGAGAGGCCAGGATCATTCCAAAGTCAGACCCAACAGTGTCTGATGTTTCTCTATCTTAATTCTTTTTTTGATGTTATTTTAGACCTTGACAAGAGTCTTGACACAACCTCATCCATACTTCTATCCTCCACTCCTCAGATCAAGTGGGAGTTAGATTAGCCTCTGAAGAATGGGTGCATTATTCTCTAGGTCATGACCCTTCTGCAGCAAACCAACACAAGCATCATTTTTCAGTTGTCCTCCTCATGGTGAAGATAGGCAAGAGCTACTGCCCTGGGCAGAATTTTGGTACCGAACTCTCTCTTTACCAGTGTTCTGCCAAACACAACTCTTAATCACTTGATTGGACATTTGAGAAATGAATGCGAAAGGGTCCTTAGGAAGGGAAGTCAATTCAGGACATCAGAGCATGTTTTTTAAGATTGCACATGTAGAGACAGGGACTTCCTGGCCTTTGGGCTAACTTTTGTAAAGTGAAGCTTATCTTAAATGAATCCCTTGCCCAGGAAGATTAACTGGACTCGACCGATTAAGATCAGAATTACTAAAGTAGGCCTGTAACTGTGGGTTCAGCATCTGACACACGGAACAAAAAGGAGCACAGATAAATTCATTTTTTAAGTGATGTGAGAAACGTGAGATGGGCCAGGCACAGTGGCTCACGCCTGTAATCTCAGCACTTTGGGAGGCCGAGGCGGGCGGATCACCTGAAGTCAGTAGTTCAAGATCAGCTTGGCCAATGTGGTGAAACCCCGTCTCTACTAAAAATACAAAAATTAGCTGGGTGTGGTGGCAGGTGCCTATAATCCCAACTACTCAGGAGGTTGAGGCAGGAGAATGGCTAAGCCTCAGAGGCAGAGGTTACTGTGGGCTGAGGTTGCACCACTGTACTCCAGCCTGGCGACTGAGCATGAGTTAGTCTCAAACAAAATAAAACAAAACAAAAAACCAGAAACTTGAGATGAACATGGGCTGGTCTCTCAGGTGAGCACTGCGGGGTATTATAGGAGTTTAAATGTTTTCACAAATAACTGTCACAGTTACCAGGGCCTTATATGGACCTAGATAAAATCAAAGGGAATATTTCTACAGTTTAGGGCTGCTTGTTAATTTCCCGTTGAGCCTGTCACAACAATTTAGAGAAACTTCAGCCAGTGTGTCTTGGGTCTTGCTATCCCTCTCCCCGTGTTCAAAAGTGCTGTTTTTTGGATAGTTGGAAATTGTTTGAAGATTCAGCCAGTGATGTAAGTTAGAAAATTAAATACTCTATTCTAGATAAGGTTTGATTAGAATTTGAAATCCAAGGTTTGTCCTTTCTTCTTCTCTTAGTCATATGTGAGATACCTTCAACATAGGAGTTCTAGGTGGCTTATATGAACAAGAACACCGTGAGCAAAATATTTGACAAATGGATTATATCCCTTTATATATATTTTTGTTGCAGCAATGGTAAATTAATAACTAGGCATTATTTGAAGGAAAAAAAGTTCGGGTTTTGTTTTGACACTGAAAACTCATTTTTGAATGTAATCTGAAAATGAAAAGAAAACTAAATTCATTTTCTTTAAAGCAATTTCTATTCCCACCAACTTTCTATTTTAGCAGCATTGCAATAATATGGAAAAGTAGAATAAGAACGACATTTAGTTTTAATAAGGAAACGAGATGACAGAGTTACAAGGATGATTTTCCGTGTTGAACAGTTGGTCAGCTTTTATGGGATTAATTTTGATAAGGATATGTGTAAGAATTTTTTAGTGAGCCAATAGCTTCTATCAGCCAATCATTTTGACAGTATGTCCAGGTTGGGCGCAGTGGCTCACGCCTGTAATCCCAGCACTTTGGGAGGCTGAGGCAGGCAGATCACCTGAGCTTGGGAGTCTGAGACCAGCCTGGCCAACATGGTGAAACGTCATCTCTACTAAAAAATTAGCTGGGCGTGGTGGCAGGTGCCTGTAATCCCAGCTACTTGAGAGGCTGAGGTTGGGAGATCTGCTTGAACCCGAGAAGCAGAAGTTGCAGTGAGCTGAGATCCACCATTGCCTTCCAGCCTGGGTGACAGAGTGAGACTTTGTCTTAAAAGCAAAACAAAACAAAGACAGTATGTCCAGTCTCTTCCCGATAGATTAGATGAACCTGGCTATTCTAACAGACAAATTACCAGTTATAACAGACACTAATAAAATGGATAACAGAGGATTCATGGGGAAGGTCCTATAGACTGTGTAGTCTCGGGGAAATAAAGTGCATTGTTTATTTTTCCTGAGAAAATGTTATTTCAGTTGCTAATTGTCTACAGAAGAAAGAAGAAATAAAAGCAGAAAGAAATAGAGGGTTTAAAAAAATTAAGGCAGGTTATTTTGTTTCTGTACAGTCTCCTGCAGACAGATCTCAGAAGATTCATGCTGGTGATGAAGTCATTCAAGTTAATCAGCAAACTGTGGTGAGTTTGTTTATTGAGACTCAATTTTCCTCCTTAGAACTTTTAATTAAATCTAAAACCGTTCTGTTTAAAGTTTTAAAATTTTCTGCTGACATCCCATTTTTCATTATTTTAGGTTGTGCTAACATGAACATACTTGTGCCTGCCTATTTTGTTTCTATGTATTTGCTCACAACTCAGATTGCCTCGAGATAAATTCATAGGTTCAGTTTTTCATTATTCATGAGCAAGTCCTCCCTCTCCATTTTCTTTCTTTGAAGGTGGGATGGCAGCTGAAAAATCTGGTGAAGAAATTGAGAGAGAATCCCACAGGAGTTGTGTTACTGCTTAAGAAGCGCCCCACTGGGTCTTTCAACTTTACTCCTGCTCCCTTGAAAAACCTACGGTGGAAGCCACCTCTTGTGCAGGTATCTGGGATTGACTGTAAGCCTCCATCTAGCATCAGCACCTGAACAATGTCGAGTATCTCATTAGTCTCCAAACAAAAAGAGATAGAAATTTGAAGGTGATTGGTTTCAGGAGTTTGTATGTAATTATCCTATAATCCTGCCTATGTGAAAATATAAATTCTAGATCTACATGGAACAGTATAGTAGCCAGTAACCATATATGACTATTTAAAGAATGAGGCCAGGCGCGGTGGCTCATGCCTGTAATCCCAGCACTTTGCGAGGCTGAAATAGGCAGAACATGAAGTCAGGAGATCGAGACCATCCTGGTTAACATGGTGAAACCCTGTCTCTACTAAAAATACAAAAAATTAGCCGGGCATGGTGGCGGGCACCTGTAGTCCCAGCTGCTCAGGAGGCTGAAGCAGGAGAATGGCGTGAACCTGGGAGGCGGAGCTTGCAGTGAGCCGAGATCGCGCCACTGCACTCCATCCTGGGTGACAGAACAAGAGTCCGTTCTCAAAAAGAAAAGAAAAGAAAAAAAAAGAATGATAGGACATTAAAAGTTAATCTCTGCAGGATCTCTGGCTACATTTCAGGTGCAGAATATTCACATACGGCTAGTAACTCCCATGTCAGATAGGTGGATACGGACATTTCCATCACTGCATTTCCATCACTGCCAAAAGCTCCTTTTAGTCCTTCTCCTCTCTCGTTTCAAACACATACCTACATAACTGTATACAGTTTGAACACTAATGCTGGAGAGACCACGTGGGGTTGAGTCTTCAGCAGCGCTTTACCAAGGCAGGGTTGGGGGCGGTGAGTGCAGCCCACCCCGTGGGGAGCCGTATCACACCATTATTTAGACGTTATGTAGTATTGCCAGTCTGTGCTGATAATAGAAGACAAACTGACTGAGTTTTATTTAAATTCTTTTCAAACAATATACCCCCTTATTGCTGACACCTGGGTGGATCACACTCACTGGTCACACTCCTTGTTGTGCCATTGGTCCTTAGTGTCTGTTTCATAAACCAAGAATGAAAAGCAATAACCTTATAATGCCCTTTTATAAGATTGAGATTATAGTTTATTTGTAACTATTTTTGATGTTATTGTATGTCTTCCCATGGAAGAGCAATAGTCTTAAACCATCAATTTTGAAACTTTCTGAGGCAAGGTACTGGAGAGATTATGGAAAGATTATGGTGTCACAGAGGAGAGGTTAAAAATAAATAACTCAGAGGCCGAGTGTGGTGGCTCACGCCTGTAATCCCAGCATCTTGGGAAGCTGAGGTGGGTGGATCACTTGAGGTTAGGAGTTCGAGACCAGCCTGGCCAGCATGGCAAAACCCCGTCTGTACTAAAAATACAAAAAGTAGTTGAGTGTGGTGGCATGCGCCTGTAATCCCAGCTACTCGGGAGGTTGAGGCAGGAGAATTGCTTGAACCCAGAGGCGGAGGTGGCAGTGAGCCGAGATCACGCCACCGCACTTCAGCCTGGGTGACAGAGTGAGACCCTGTCTGAAAACAAAAACAAAAACCAACCAACAAACAAAAACTCGCAGAAATAAAGGTAGGGCAAGAGGGGACCATAATTACAGTTTATAAATAATAACCGAACATATTTTACAATTCACTTTTTAATTGACAGATACAAATTGTATATATTTATATTGTGCATCACAGTGTTTCAAAATATGTTTACATTTTGGAATGACTAAATGAAGGTCATTAATACATTTATTACCTCACATGCTCACCATTTACATTTATTTGTGGCAAGAACACTCAAAATCTACACGTGTTATAGCAACTTAGCAATTTTCTAGCATGCAATGCATTTGTATTAGCTATAGTCACCATGCTATACAATAGATCTCTTGAATTTATTCTTCCTGGCTAACTGAAACTTTGTACCCTTTGACCAGGATTCCCCAATCCCACTCCTTCCAACCTCTGGCAGCCACCAGTCTACTCTCTGCTTCTAAGAGTTAGATTTTTTTTCTTAGATTCCACATATAAGTGAGATCATGTGGTATTTCTCTATATGTACCTGGCTTATTTCACTTAACACAGTGTCCTCCAGGTTCTTCCCTGTTGTCACACATGATAGGATTTCCTTCTTTTCTTCTTTTTTTTTGTTTTGTTTTGAGATGGAGTTTCACTCTTGTTGCCTAGACTGGAGTGCAGTGCCGTGATCTTGGCTCACTCACTGCAACCTCTGCCTCCTGGGTTCAGGCGATTCTCCTGTCTCAGCCTCCTCCTGAGTAGCTGGAATTACAAGTGCCCGCCACCATGCCCGGCTAAATTTTATATTTTTAGCAGAGACGGAGTTTCACCATGTTGGCCAGGCTGGCCTCAAACTCCTGACCTCAGGTGTTCCGCCCGCCTTGGCCTCCCAAAGTGCTAGGATTACAGGCGTGAGCCAATCGCGCCCGGCCAGGATTTCCTTCTTTTTTAAGGGTGAGTAGCATTCCCTTATGTATATACACCATGTTTTCCTTATCCATTCATCTGTTGATGGACTCTTGGGTTGACTCCATGCCTGGGCTATTTTGAAAAATGCTGCAGTGAACATGAGGGTGCAGATACCTCCTCAGCATACTGATTTCATTTCCTTTAGATGTGTATCCACTAGTGAGGCTGCTTTTTCATTTTTCAGGGAACCTCCATAATGTTTTCCATAATGGCTCTGCTAATTTACATTCTCACCAGCCATGCGCTAGGATTTCTACATCTCCATGTCCTTATCACCCTTACCTTTTGTTTTTTGATAGTAGCCATTCCAACAGGTGCCCGCTGTCATCTGACTGTGGCTTTGATTTGCATTTCCCTGATGACTAGTGACGTTGAACATTTTTTCATATCTCTGTCGGCCATTTGTATATCTCCTCTTGAGAAATGTCTAGTCGGGGCTGGCTGCAGGGGCTCACGTCTGTAATCATAGCGCTTTGAGAGGCCAAGGCAGCAGGATCGTTTGAGCCCAGGAGTTCAAGACCAACCTGGGCAACAAAGCAAGATCCTGTCTCTACAACAATTTTTTTTAAAACCAACTAGTTGGGTATGGTGGCACATACCTGTAATCCCAGCTACTTGGGAGGCTGAGGTGGGAGGATTGCTTGAGCCTGGGAGGCTGCTGTGAGCCTTGATTGTACCAATACATCCGCCCTGAGTGACAGAGTAGAGACCCTGTCTCCAAAAAAAAAAAAAAAAAAAAGCAAGAGAGTGATGTCATTCAGGTCCTTTACCCATTTTTAAATCAGGTTCTTTGTGGGTTTTTTTTTTTTTTTTTTGCTATTGAGTTCTTTGAGTTCCTTATATAGTTTGGATATTAACCCCTTATCTGATGTATGGTTTGCAGATACTTTCTAGATTGACGCTTTGTCTTGTCAGTTATTTCCTTTGCTATGTAGAAGCTTTTTAATTTGATGTAATCCCACTTGTCTGTTTTTGCTTTTGTCGCCAGTGCTTTTGCGGTCAGAGCCAAAAAATCATTGCCCATAACCGAGCCTATTGATTATATCCCAGCTGCTTCTGTTTGCATTGGTCAGTGTAAAATTTAAACGTGCTTAGACTTTTTTGGATTTCTCAGAATATGATACTTAACATTACAGAGGTGCTAATTCCACATAGGTAATTGATGGATTCCTGCCAAATGCTTGCTCTGCCTGCTCATAGTTGCATGAGATAAATGTTGGGTTCTGAAGGAGAGAGAGGTATGGACTGGGAGGTGGGAGCCTGGGAGGGTAGGTGGGATTTGCATTGGCAAATGGGAGCGTGTATCACAGAGGAGATGAATGCTTTTGTTTAAACGCACTCACCCACAAAACATAGATAGACCACCATCGGAGAAGGGCAGTGTCTTAGATAAGGTTTCCTAGAGCAGAGTCTGAGATGCACATCCTTGTGAGAGCAATTTTTGAGGGTATGTGCTCCAAATAAAACTGGTAAGGGAGAGAGGAAGGCAGAATGATGACGGGGAAGCAGCAAGGATGCCTCTCAGGGGCAGCGTAGCCTTGACCTACTATGCAGGACGAAGCATCCTGGTGGAGCCACATAGCTCCGGGCTCTGGTGGCCCTGCTCGGGCGAGGCAGCTCTGTCAGCTGAAGGCCATTCTTCCAAGAAGGGGCAGCCGTGAGCCTTAGCGGCTGGCACTCCCAGCAGCGGGGGGTGGTAGCGGTGGCAGTGAGACTAGGTGGGCTCCAGAGCTTCTACCAGAAGGAATGAGTAGCTCAGACTCTGGAGCCAAGGCTGGGAGATAAAGTTGGGCTGGTTGCCTGAGACTGTAATGGCAGGTATGGAGTGTCAGGCTGAGGAGCATGGGCTTTCTCCCACAGGTGACAGGTTGACAGCTGCTTTGACATTAATACTCTATTACTCTGCTACGGCTGCCATACAAGGTGGTAGAAGGTCAAAGTCAAGGTGTCAGTGGAGTTGGCTTCATTCTGAGGACCCTCTCCTTGGCATGCAAATGGTGGTCTTCCTCCTCTGTCCTCATGTGGTCTTCCCTCCATATGTGTCTGTGTCTTTTTTTTTTTTTTTTTGAGACGGAGTCTTGCTCTGTCACCCAGGCTGGAGTGCAGTGGCCAGATCTCAGCTCACTGCAAGCTCTGCCTCCCAGGTTCACGCCATTCTCCTGCCTCAGCCTCCCGAGTAGCTGGGACCACAGGCGCCCGCCACCTCACCCAGCTAGTTTTTTGTATTTTTTAGTAGAGACGGGGTTTCACTGTGTTAGCCAGGATGGTCTCGATCTCCTGACCTCGTGATCCACCCGTCTCGGCCTCCCAAAGTGCTGGGATTACAATGTATCTGTGTCTTAATCTTACGGGACAGCAGTCATGTCAGATTGAGCCCACCCTGATGACCTCCATTTTAACTTAACCACCTCTTTAAAGACCCTGTCTCCAAATACTATCACTTTCTGGGTACTGGGGGTGAGAATTTGAACACAGGAATTTTGGGGGACACAGTTCAGCACATAACAACATCTAAACATGAGAACCACCAGAAGGGAGGCTGCTGTATAAGGGTAGATACAATGTGGTCCTGGGCAAGGCTGGTGACGGGTGATTTAGTGAAAGACTAAGAATGCTAGAGGCCACTGGGAAGCACATCAGAAGGGCTCAGGAAGCAGCACAGCCTGGTGGTTATAAATGTGGCCTCAAAGTTAAACCACTTGAGTTCAGGTCCCAGCTCTGCCACTTACTAGCTGTTGTGGGACCCTTAGTCAAGGTATGTAATTTTTCTAAGCCATGCTCTGCTCTTTGATAGTGTTGACTATTAGAAAATGTTTTGGGGTAAGGATGAGAAAGGCCAGCAAGGCCAGGGAGAAGCAAGTGCCCAATGTGACAGGGAACCTGGGTGGTGACAAAAATTGAAAAATCAAAAAAGAGGCCATTTGGAAGGAAGAGATGTTGGGTATTTTGAGCATAATTGAGTTTGAGGCAATAGAGGAAAATTCACGTGGATCTGTTCAGAACATGAGTGAAAATAATTTTTAAGTACAGGCTAGTGTGTTGGTCCCTGGAAGTTCACTTAAGAAGGGACACTCTGCGATGTTCTCTGGTTTTGCCTACTTTCCTGCCAAGTCCCACTAACTGTGCAGTTTGGGGAAGAGGTGGTGGTGAGAGATAGAGACACCTAATTTTCCCTGTGACCCAGGGAGATAATGACCATCAAAATGCAGACACCATTTTATAGCTTAGCTACCAAGTGTTCTTGTGATGTGCCCAGGATGTTTTCAGAATATAAGCTCTGGTAGACAAATAGTCTATAGAGTTAGCCCCCAGTCCTGGGGGTTCCTCTGTGTTCCATTCTTCATTATTCTTTGTGCCTGGACACCCACCCTTCCCAGAAGAGAGCTCTTAAGTTTTTCAACATCATTTCTGTTGACCTGTCATAGAAAAGGCATTCACCACTCTGTTTTGATGCCACACTCCTGGTAAATGAGAGTTACTGATATAGAAGTAATGATCCATATATGTATTTTCAGTGAGTATCAATTTTGTGGAAATGTTCTAGTTTACTTTTGCTTCTAAGATTTGTAGAATCTGGATCCTGGCCTCATGTTTTCAGATATGGTCCAAGATTGACATGTTGAGATGTCAATTATAAATTGAATAGAATTGATAGATTATGCATTAGTGACCAACGTTTAAAATATGGGGTTCTACTCTGGAGACTGAAAGCTCAGTCCTTGCCCCTGTGACTTGCTATCTCTCCTGAAAATGAGCTGTCTTCTGTGAACCTCCTGGTGGCCATGTCTAGCTCCGTCACACTGGCCAGTCAGTCCTTTCAATCCTTAGAATCAGGTCACAGTTTCACTTCAGGGAGCTCTTCCATCACAACCAGTATTGAAGGGTAGCTTTTTTTTTTTTTTTTTTTTTTTAGTAGAGACAGGACTTCATTATTTTCTCCAGGCTGATCTTGAACTCTCGAGCTCAAGTGATCCACCTGCCTCCGCCTCCCAAAGTGCTGGGATTTTTACAGGTGTGCGCCCACATGCCAGGGTAGCTTTTTATGTCTGCCCAGGGCTTAGCACAGTCTCACTGGCCATCACCAAATATTTCCCTGCCTTGACTCCAAGATTTCCTTGCTGTTCTTTACCAACCAGAAAAATCATTGTTGTCATTGTTAGACTGTAGAAAGGTAAGATTGAAGGTCTCATGTGAAACATTAAAAACCATGCCCTTTGAGACCAGTATCATAGTTCAAATTCAGCCGTGTGGATTTGAAATTAAGATTATATACATATATGAATGCATATATGTATATATAGTACTAAAACAAACGGTATAAGGTTGTGTATTTACTATGGGAAAGCAGTGTCCTAAGTTGTTTACATGTGTGATCTTAATTCTCACAGGCACCCGATGTTGGTACTATTCTTGTCCCTATTTATTCTCATTTTATAGATGGGGCACAGAGATATTGTGTGACTTGCTCAACAATAAACAGCTAATAAGGGCCGAGCGTGGTGGCTCACACCTGTAATCCCAGCACTTTGCGAGGCTGAGGTGGGCGGATCATCTGTGGTCAGAAGTTTGAGACCAGCCTGGCCAACATGGCAAAACCCTGTCTCTACTAAAAATACAAAAATTAACTGGGTGTGGTGGTGCACACCTGTAATCCCAGCTACTTGGGAGGCTGAGGTAGGAGAATCACTTGAACCCAGGAGGCACAGGTTGCAGTGAGCCGAGATTGCACCACTGCGCTCCAGCCTGGGAGACAGAGCGAGACTCCATTTGAAAAAAAACAAAACAAACAGAAAAAACAGCTAGTAAGTCTAGCCAGGGTCACATCCAGAGTTCCAAGCAATACTTCTAGTCAATAGTAGCGCTGCTACTGATTTGATTTCTTTTTCTTTTCTTTCCTTTCTTTCTTTCTTTCTTTTCTTTTTCTTTTTCTTTTTTTTTTTTTTTTGAGACAGAGTCTTGCTCTGTTACCCAGGCTGGAGTGCAGTGGTACACTCTTGGCTCACTGCAGCTTCTCCCTCCTGGGCTCAAGCAGCCCTCCCATTTCATCCTCCCAAGTAGCTGGAACTACAGGCTTGTGTCACCACACCTGGCTAAGTTTTATATTTTTTTTGTAGGGATGGGTTTTGCCACGTTGCCCAGGCTGGTCTCGAAGTCCTGAGCTCAAGCAATCTATCCACCTTGGCCTCCCAAAGTGCTGGGATAACAGGCGTGAACCACCATACCTGACCTTGCTAGTAATTTTCATGAACGAACTCATCTAATTCTCACTGCAGCTCTATGCAAGAGATATTATCAGTATCACTCCTTTACAGAGGAGGAAAGGGAGGCCACAGATGTTTAAGTGATTTCCTCAGAGCTAGAATCATAATCCTGGCACCTGGCTCCTAAGCCTCTGCTTCTTGCCACTATACATCGTCTTTCAAATCCCTCAGCTAATTCTAAGGGTTTCAAAGAAGAATGTAAGTTAAATATTGCAAATATCTGTAAACACATGAATGACCTCAGTCCCTGTTCAGACACGGGGTTGGTGTTGGTTTGGGGAAGGGGAAATGAACACCAAGAATCATCTCTGAATTGATCTCTACTCTTTGCATTGCTGTGTTACTCCTGTTTCAGACCTCACCTCCACCTACGACAACCCAGTCCCCTGAAAGCACTATGGATACCTCGCTGAAGAAGGAGAAGTCAGCCATCCTGGATCTTTATATTCCTCCTCCACCAGCTGTTCCCTACTCTCCCCGGTATGTTGCTGTCCATTGTCATGGTATGCTCGTCTCCTGTTGGTGGTGTTTGTAAATGGTGGTGTGAAAAGAGGATCTTGAGAGAGGAAGTTGCTGAGCCACAGTATGACAGGGCTGAATCTTGAACTACCATTAAAAGTATGATCAGCCTTACTTTATAGGAGTGTAGGGACAGATCTAGGTTCTGTGGGGCTTGAAGCTATACAGTTTGGTGGGGAGGGCCCTTTTGAGAAAAGAATATGGCAATATTGGCCAGGTGTGGTGGCTCACACCTGTAATCCCAGCACTTTGGGTGGCTGAGGCAGACAGATCACTTGAGCTCAGGAGTTCAAGACCAGCCTGGGCAACATGGTGAAACCTCATCTCTACAAAAAAATACAAAAATTAACCGAGTGTGGTGGCAGATGCCTGTAGTCCTAGCTCAGGAGGCTGAGGCAGAAAAATCGTTTGAGCCCAGGAGGTGGAGGTTGCAGTGAGCAGAGTTTGTACCATTGCACTCCAGCCTGGGTGACAGAGCGAGACCCTGTCTCAAAAAAGAAACAAAGAAAAGGATATAGCAATACCTTACTTTTGAAAAATGAATGAAAATGTGCTCTCCTGGGACCTTGGAAGGGTCTGTTGGAGGCCTTGCAGGTTAAGTTTCATTAACTCCATGGTAAATTCATCTTGAGGGGGTAGATAATAAGTATTTCTGTGAGATTAATGAGAGTTGCAGCTTGATTTTGCTGAGAGAGATGTGTTCTTCATAGAACTTGAAAAAAAACCTATGTGGCCAGGTATGGTGGCTCTCACACCGATATTTCCACACTTTGGAAGGCCGGTTCAGGAGGATTGCTTGAGCCCAGAAGTTCAAGACCAGCCTGGAGAATATAGTAAGGCCCCATCTCTACAAAAATTTTTAAAAATTAGCTGGGTGTGGTTGTGTGCACCTGTGGTCTTAGCTACTTAGGAGGCTGAGGTGGTAGGATCACTTGAGCCCAGGAGGTTGAGGCTGCAGTATACCTTGATCACGCCACTGCACTCCAGCCTGGACAACACAGTGAGACCTAGTCTCAAAAACAAGAAAACGCAAACCCATGTGACTGTAGGTATGAACATTTCATATTTGTGTGTGTGTGTGTGTGTGTGTGTGTGTGTGTACGTGTACCATAAATTCTTTTTATTTTTATTTATTTATTTATTTATTTATTTATTTATTTATTTTTGAGACGGAGTCTTGCTCTGTCGCCCAGGCTGGAGTGCAGTGGCCGGATCTCAGCTCACTGCAAGCTCCGCCTCCCGGGTTTACGCCATTCTCCTGCCTCAGCCTCCCGAGTAGCTGGGACTACAGGTGCCCACCACCGCGCCCGGCTAATTTTTTGTATTTTTTAGTAGAGACGGGGTTTCACCGTGTTAGCCAGGATGGTCTCAATATAAATTCTTAAAAGATAGTTGCTTTCTTCATGGCTAACTTAAATACTATATGGTATAATGAGGGTGGTATATAGAGTGTACAGGATGATTTAGGTGTGATCTAGGCTTATTTTAATCAACTCACATATTTATATATGTTGATAAAACTAGACAGTCTGGCTCATTTATTCAGCATATCTTTCCTGAGTATTGGGTCTGGGTTACCATCTGACACAAAACAGACTCGGTCCTTGACCCTACAGAACTATCAGGGTCTTATTCAGCAATTCAAGCATATATTGAGAAATATATGATTAGGCTATAATATTTCATAAAACAAAGTTCGGGCTGGATTTTATTACAGTGACATTTTACTGTGTATCAGAATTTGTTGTTTACTGGTTTTCATTTGAAGCTGAGGTATTTGCTTCATTGTATTTCTTCTGTTTTGGGTGCAGAGATGTTTTTTGTTTCCTTGAGTCTTGGTTTACTCAGAACTTATTACAGCATGTATGAATGTACCTCAGGTGATCGGGGCATTCTGGTTCACGGGATCTTAAGTGTGTTTAAAGTTACAGGTAGTATTTGCCTCTGCATATAGAGAGCACGGCATTCCACGATGACCAATGTGTGGATTGTTTTATCAGAAACTGGAGGAGGATGCCCTCCCTTGATCCAGAATGTTCTTGTCTGGGTTGCGGGAGCAAGAAAAGGAGTGGTGTGTGCATAGTGAGAGATAAAGGAACCTGGGGCTAGAAAGAGAACTGGATTAAACTGCTTGGGAGGACGCTTTTGAGAGTGCACAAACACACCACTCATGAAGGATTTTCCGAGGAATGAAAAACGTGAATGGATTACCGAGAAACCAGTCATGAGTCATGGAAACTTTGTGAATGGGGAGTTATATGCCAGGTTTAAAGGTATGGAAAGAGATATATTTGTGGGTGGGAGGGGTAGGTGGATGCCATCCCACCTGGGAATACCACACACAGGCATAGCTGATTAGTAGATGGCTTTGGGACTCAGCTGATTCTGTATTTTGTCTAGCAGTTTTTGTCCTGATTTGCCTAATGGAATTTACCAAGTGCAAAAAAGGCTAATCAGCTGGTAACTTGGACTCAAATTAATCCTACACTTTAAACTGACAGGTAGATAGAATTAGGATGGAATCGGTGATCCAACTTTTGCTGGTTTTGTAGTATTTGGTTCAGAAAAGAATCACTCTCCATTGGTTACTATAAAGGTTCCTTTGGCCGGGCGCGGTGGCTCACGCCTGTAATCCCAGCACTTTAGGAGGCCGAGGCGGGCAGATCATGAGGTCAGGAGATTGAGACCATCCTGGCTAACACGGTGAAACCCCATCTCCACCAAAAAATACAAAAAAATTAGCCGGGCATGGTGGCGGTCGCCTGTAGTCCCAGCTACTTGGGAGGCTGAGGCAGGAGAATGGTGTGAACCCGGAAGGCGGAGCTTGAATGAGCCATCATGCCACTGCACTCCAGCCTGGGCGGCAGAGCGAGACTCCGTCTCAAAAAAAAAAAAAAAAA